>NC_022026.1:19996843-19998705 GCF_000317375.1 Microtus ochrogaster
TGTAAATCATTTAAAAATTTTTCTTTGTCTTTCTCTCTTTACTGTATATCTCTCTTTTTTGACCACATGAGTCTTTAATTTACCAAGCAATATCAGTAGGACTAAAGCCGTGGCTTTGACGGCTGGATCCAGCCCATTCCTTAGCTTTCTGCCATTCCAACCTTGTGGCTGAGGTACCGCCCAGAGCCGCATCCAGTCCAATGATCTTCCTCCATCAACGTCATAATTCAGAGGTGGATATATAGTAGTAGGGTTTGTGAAAAGTAAATAAAGGGACTAAAGTGAATTAAAAGGAAGACAGCAATGCAAGAATGAATTTCAAAGTCCATAGAACTCAGCTGTCTTTAAGCCATGCCTGAAAATACCTGCACTGCTAATGTCCCACTTCCACATTGCCCATTTAACCTTTCTAAGGAGTCCAGAGTTAGCACCTACAATGTGCCCAAGTATCTATTCAAGAAAATAAGGGTAAATGAATCTGTCTGCCTTGTATCACAATTTATGAAGTTATTGAGTTTTGATTCACCTTTACCATTTGTGGGTGAGATGTGATTGGAAAAAGGAGTCATAGTCGGTTGATTAGAGAACTTAATTGCTTAAACCAAGAAGCATATTGCACCCTACTTATCACAGTGATTTATTGAGAAGTAGACACGTGACCTGGAATAGTCTGATATACATGGATGGCTGTATTAGGGATGCTAATTGTACAAACCCTAAAAGGGAACATGGTTCTGTTTCCAGAAAATAGGACCAAAATTAGAACTGCATCTCTGTTTAGGGCTTGTAACCAGTCCCTTGTTTCCAGAATTCTTCAAACCAAAAGGCACTCCATTCCATACAAATGTAGTTATTGGCAGCATTTCTTTGGGAATTATAAATAATTCACAGGTTCTCTTTTTGTTAAGTACTTTGAACAAGCTTATATCACATAAAATGTTTTAAAACATACTTCAGTGTGCCAAGAATATTTTACTATACAGACAAAAGAGACTGCAGATGTTCTAGGTTTGAAGAAACAAATCATATTTTTTTTAAATTGAAAATAGATTCTTCTCTCATGCAATACATTCTGACCACAGTTTCCCCTCCCTAACTTCTCCCAGCTCCCACAGCCAGCTACCCTTTCCACCAAATCTACCTCCTCTCTTCCCCAAATCTACTTCCCTCTGCTTTTTTTCAGAAAGGAGTAAGCCCTTAAGACGGGACAGGGAAACAGGCTAATACCAAGATCCATGAAGACAAGGAAATAATCCTCATCAAGGCTGGACAAGACAACCCAATACGAGGAAAAGAGGGTCCAATTCAGGGAAAAGAGTCAGAGATACAATCATTCCCCATGGTTAAAAGTCTCTCAAAACACCAAGCTACACAACTATAACATATATATAAATGACCTGAAGCTGAACTCTGCAGGACCTATGCTTGTTGCTTCAGTCTCTGTGAGCTTATATGTGCCCTGCTTAGTTGATTCAGTTGGCCATGTTCTCCTGGTGTCCTCCATCCCCTGAGATCTAACAGAAAGGACTGAATGGAGACATCCAATTTAGACTCTCTGTCTGTATAATGTCTGGCTGTGAGTCTCACTACCCGTTCCCATCTGTTCCCTGAGAAAGCCTCTCTGATGATGACATAACAAAGAACTGATGGATATTTATAGGAGAATATCTGATTGGAAAATTACCAACCTATGAATACAGCAGAATTGATTAGGAATAATTTCATTTTTTAGACCATCCAGAAACAGCAGTTTTAAAAGGATTTCATTATACATTTTAACATATATTTTTTTCAGAAAAAAATCTTTCCAGACATGGAAATCATCAAGACAATGGTGATATTTGTGTTTTTTTTTTGTTTTT
>NC_022026.1:20005670-20018616 GCF_000317375.1 Microtus ochrogaster
CTGGTGATGTCATGTTGCCTTTCAGGTTGTTGGAGGAATTCTTGCCTTGGCGCCTTCCCATCTCTTCCTTCAAATGGAGCCAGGAGAGGCCTGGTGTCTCGGTCCAGTCTTTACTGTGACTGACTCTCTGGGTGTAACTCTTCAGTGTAGAAGCAGGAACCATCCCGTCCAGATAGAACTCCTCAGCACTGAAACATAGACGCATGGTAGTCCAATGACCCGCGGACAAAAGGGAGAACTTGGGGGGCAGGGCGGGGACAAGAAGTACCCAGGACAGCCTACCACAAAAGGTGAAGGTGTGTGTGCTCCCTTTCCGGGGTCCTTGAGGCCTGCCCGGTAGGCAGGCACTCACCGCTCTGGGTGGTTAGCCTTAGTGTAGGAGCAGAAAACTGTTCCTGAGCAAAGGACCTAGCAGAAAATGCAGGCTTGAGGTGGGGGGGGTCGTGTGTAAGAAAGACAGCCCTGCAGAAGGAGCTGGGGGGGGTTGTGCTCTCTTCCGGGACAATCCACCCCTGGATAGCACACACTCACCTGTCCAGATGGAACTCCTCATTACCTAAACAGAGCCTCCTGGTAGCCCAATGATCCAGGGACAAAAGGAAAAACAGGGCAGGCAGGACAAGATCCAGGAGAGCACAGGCACCCCTGGAGCACAAGGTGAAGGTGCCTGGGTTCCCTTACAGGGGACCTTGAGGTCTGCCAGGTAGGCAGGCACTCACCTCTCTGGGTGAGTAGCCTTAGTGTAGGAGCAGAAAACTGCTCAATGGTGATATTTGTAAATGCAAAAGGGATATTCAGGTTAAGTTAAAATCGTCTAGGTGTTAATTGGGTAAAACTATGAGTGCTGCATGTGTCATTTACATTCTCTTTCTCAAAAAAAGCACTGTAGGATAGTGGGTGAGAGGTGAGATGATGAACTACAAAATATTAACTTTAATTATAACTTTTCATTTAAAGGCATTATTATCATGTATCTGTCTTCTCTAACCCATAAAGTAGAAATAAATTGAGTAGGCTTTATGGGTTAGAGAAGACAGATACATGATACATTTATGATTCTCCTGAACCTCTGCTATTTTAGTTGGAACATAAATGTGATTCTCACAATTTTGGAAGCTGACTCATTCAAGGAAAAATTATGATAGTTTTGTTAGGTGGTGAGATCTGATTTTTTATATAAGAGCTGGCAGAACTTTGATATATTATATATTTTTATAAATATAAGCACAAAACAGGAAAGCACTAGATATATAATCCATTCAAAAACTGAAAAGGGGAAAAGAAGAAAACTGGAGGAGATTCCAAATAAGTCTCAAACTAACGAGAAAAATCATATTAGAACTCAAGGTAGAAACATATACAACAAATAGAAAAAGCAAACTAACATCTGGCTTTGTGTTTTACCTTGCAGTCATACATAACTTGGTTATTATCATCTCATACCTTTGGAATGACTCAGATTGACTTTTACCATGAATGTTAATTGACTAAGTCTCCTGAACGAATCTTTAAAAAATCTATTTGGAGTTAACATTGATACATCAAGAACCCAGTTTTACCTGGTATCATTTACTCTAAATATGTATTTTTCTTTATTGATTTTGATTTAATGATTTTATTATTCATTGAGATTGTAATTGTCATTTATTCCCTTTCTTTTCTTCCCTCCAAGTCCTCTCATATGTCCTTTCTTGCTCTCTTTTATATTGTTAGTATCTATTTAAATTGATTGTTGTGATATATATATATATATATATATATACACACATATATTTTATAGAAATTCAAAAATGCATAAATACAACCTGTTCACATATACAGTGTTAATTTTATGTATAGTTTTAGGGATGAATACTTGGTACAAGTTAACAGATTGTCGTGCTCTTCCTTGGGAAGACTATTTCTCTAGCTCTCAGCATTCCTTAGCTGCCCATAATTCTTTGTGTGGTTTTGAGCTCACCACCACCACATTATCTTGTCTATTATTGTCCTTGTTCAGTTCATGCTCAAGCAGCTAGGTTTGTGATACTTTATGGGTGTAGTATCTGACAATAATAGGAGATACAGTGTCACAGCAAATTTCCTGATCTTCTGGCTCTTACAATCTTTCCTCCCCTCTTCCAAAATGATTCCTGAGGACTGAGTCTTAGCTGAAGGAGTTATATTATAGATATAGCCTACATCTCTTGGGTCTGGGCTCCACAGATCTGCATTTTGATTAATTGTAGTTTTTGCTTATGACTTCTATCAGTTGCAAAGAGATGTTTTCTTGATGTATGATGAGGACTACACTTATCTGTTAATTTATAAACAAACAACTATTGATAATGTTGTTAGGGGATTGTGACAACTTATCAAATTGACAGTTGTAGGTTCTCCTCCAAGATACATTGTTTTACTTGCCCTAGGTTGTTGACTAAGTTTCCAATACCAAGCATAATTTTCATTTTTTAAGTGGGTCAAGCACAATAAGATAGTTGTTAATTACTGCTAAGTTACAGGTAGCATTACTATTAGTGCACTTATATGTTTATGATAATAATTCTGCAAAACTTTAGAGATATTTTATAATTATATTGTGATGACTATATTTTTGATATTATTTTAGTTAATATTAATTAAATGCTTAATATTTTCTCTTATATATAATTATTTATGATAATTTTGATGTGCAACTATTACATTGTATTTTATTATATTTATTTAGACTAATTACTGAAAGTTGTATTATTGATACCAAGAATATAAACACTTTAAAAGATTATTTACAATGCCAACTGAATTTTCTATCAGATGACTATAATAGAATTTCTCCAAAATAAAATTTCCCATCATTTTTCCACTTAAAAATTACAAATTTCAGGGCTGAAGACATGACACCATGGTTAAGAGCACTTACTGCTCTTGGAGAGGACTGTTTTTTGATTGCTTTGTTTTGTTTGATTTTTCTTTCTCAGCATGCACATGACAGCTTACAATTACTTGTAAATCCAGTTTCAGGGCATATTTTCCTCTCTGGATTCTGTGGCAACTAAGCATGCTCATAGTATATTTATATGCATGCAGGTAAAACCCTCATTCACATAAAATAAAAAAAAATCGTATTTAAAATTGCAATTTTATTAAAATTTTATTCATCATTTTGCATATGTTAAGAAATTACTCATATAAAAACATTTTGAAAAGATTATGTTGAGTGAAACATATAAATCTTTGGAAAAGGTATCACTCCAATCCTTTAATTAAAGCAATGTATTCATAGAGTAATGTGGTAATATATGCCTTGGTAGTTTTTATAGGACATAAGTCTGTATTGTGTTTGACTCCTGATTATCTTTGGATTTCTAATTGGGTATTTTCTTTATTCTGATCACAAAATATTATGTTTTTACATTTATATTAAGTTGCTAAATCTCAATGCCTTTCTTCTGAATTGCTTTAGAGAAACTATCATTAACAGGAATAATTTTAATTAAGCATTGTTTTGCTACCCAACTCACTTAGACTAGACATATTAATTCCTTGTTTCATTTTTTGAATCTGAAAAATGTAGATAGACATTTGTGATCTTACTTTAGCAAGGCACGGTGTTCAAATTAACTTCCTTTAATCTTAGCAAAAACTATAAAGCAATGTCATTGCTCTTAAATAGATGTATACTGTAATTATAATTTTCATTTTATAAGACCTTAGGTACCTAAATAACACTAAACTACACCAATGAAAAAAATAAAGCCATTCTAGATATCTCTGAGATGAGCCCTTTGTTATTTTAAAATAATTCTATGCTTGTCACATCATGAAATAAGTTTGATTATCAGTCTTCCTTTCCATTTCTCTAGTCCCTCATTCATAAATGTTTTTCTTCTTTAAAATACTTCCTTTATGTGCTATCTCATTAACTTTCTTTCAGAATGAAATGTAGAAAATGATGAAATCAAATGCATTAATCTCAGGAGGAATGAACTAGTAACTGCTTACTCCAACTTAAATATAGACAATAAAAATATGGTTATATAACAGTAGGAACTTGACACTTATACCATCAAGTATCAGTAATTGATTATTCTTTCCTTCTGAGTCTGGATATGAAGTTTTTTAACGCAGTATTTCAGACAGTGAGTGACACTTAGTCAGAATTGGTTATTAAAATAAAACCTATTACTAGTACTTTTCATGAATTCTTTTTAGGAGTGAGAATTATAGCTTAAATAAGTGTTTTGAAGTCCAGTCATTTATTCTGAAAATATACCACAGAGATACTTCTTAATATTACATGAATATGATACAAAAGTATTTTGAAGAATTACTCATATTTATACTTGGCCTCAATTACAGAAGGAGAAATATATTTTTAAGTTATATTGACATTTGTATTTTACTATATCAATAGAATAAGACACTAATACTTTAATAAACTTAATGTAGCTTCAATTTTTTCAGGGGTGGAATGAGAATAACAATGCTGTCTCACAGAACTTTTATGAAGGTTAAATGAGATATTGTGGGTATGTTTGGTTACTTTTATAGTTACTTTTACCTGAGAAAGAAATTTAAAGAAAGAAAGATTCAATTTGACTTATGGACTGTAATGGTCTTAATTCATCATGGTATGGAAGACATGTAGGACTTCATGGTGGCAAAAACATGTTCACATGATGTTGGACCAGCAACCAAAGAGAAGAAAGTACCAGGGACTCATGTTAAAAGGCCTAATTCTGTTGAATTTCTGCCAGCTAAGTACCATCTTCAGATAATATTAAAGCTCCCGCAAAGTACCATAGCCAAGAAGGGAGTGTTCAAATATGAGCCTGCAGATAACATTTCAGATTCAAGCTATAAAATAAACAATCATATTTTATACAATTTAGTCATGGTAGCTATTAATTTTACATGACTTGTATTCAGAACATTCATCAAATTAAGATTAAATTTCATAAATTTAAACTAATTAAGAAATGTAAAATATTGTATAAGAAAGGACCACTACAAACATAACTAATTTAACCACTGAATCAGAGTCTTAGAAGTTTAAGGAACTTATCAGATGCTATAGAATATTAAAAGTAATACTTCTCCTTGCTATATGTGCCATTATTTTTTTACCACTTTGACCCAGTTTGCTTTGCAACTGACTTCTTAAGTGGCAGGATATTATAGGGAAAAACTTCCTTGCTCACTCTTAAACATAAATAGAATTATTCTAAATTTAGATTTTTTCCATGGACTTTGATCTGTCTAGATTTGTAGTCTATAAGAAATAAGTGCTATCCAAAGCTTTTTATATCAGACATAAATTATAAAGAAGTAAAAAATGACCTTTGTCCCTACTGCATTGATTTTTTTTAGCTTTCATCATTATTTTACTTCAAATAGATTATGTTCAGAAGACACTAAGTATCTTCAATATATTCTGATTTTATATCTTACATATCTCACAAGATGACTCTTCTGAACCATGATAAAAATTGCATGCCACTTTTTGCTATTTTGCTGTTTAGTTTATATAATATTCTACAATTTAAAAAGCACTATCATTCATTATTTCTTTTTAATCTCAGAAAAATTCTCTGTGGTACTGAGGAAAAACATTGTTACTTTTTCCATATAAAATAAACTGAGCTCAAGAAAAGTTAAATATGGTGCTTGAGGTCAAAATGCTAGTTCACTGTAGAGCTCAGAGTACAAATAGATTTTGTATGAAAGCTAAAATTGTAATGGCATCCTAATTAATAAAACACACCCACAGAACAATTGCAGTCAACATAACAAATATATATGATTTTCCAGGTCATAAAATACAAATATTTCTGAAAACTCAATTTGGTTTTAAATCTGATCACTCTCTTCTTTTACTTGTCATTAAGTTAAATGCCCTCTTGATGTCAAAATTGTCTTTTATTAAAGTTGAATCAAATGCATTGTCAATTTCATATTAAAAATTCTTTATATCAGAGAAGCTTCAAGGCTACAGGGAACTCTGATGCCTGTGATTTTCTATAGTTAAATACCTCCTACTAAATAAATGATTTGCATAGTCCTGTTCAGCTCAGAACAATGAATGGTTATGCTAGGCAGATAAGTCTTAGCCATCACCATGATATTTTACTTGATTCATAAAAATTCAACTAATGATGATCTATTATGAAGCAATGAGTTTAAAATTTTTCAAATAGTTAGAAAGTAAATGTTTTTTAAAAAAACTTGTAATAAAGATTACTGTACAGCAATATTTTGCCATTAATAGGATGTATTCAAAGTGAGAGATTACTTTAAAAAATGTCCATTGTCCAAGAAAGACAAATATGGCAAGTATTCACTCATGTGTGGATATTAGTTGTTAAGTCAGTAGCATGAAAGCTACAATCCAAAGGACCACAGAGGTTAGGTATAGAGTAAGATATAGGGAGAGGCAGATAGATCTCCTTAGAAAAGGGAAATGGAATTGATAGTTATGGTGGATAGAAAGTGGGACTGCAAGGAAAGGATCAAAATGGAAGGGAGAGTGAAGAGGGGGACAAATAATGGAATTTCCTTCTTTCATCTTTCTTTTATATATTTTTTGTCCTACATGTCTTTTGTGTATATATAGGTTCTAGGTGAGAGTGTTATGGGATTCTTGAGTGTGCAACAAAAAAATAAGATGTAATATTTAAAGAAATAAGAGCAAGAAGTTTTTCAAATAATGCCTGGTATTTAGAAGTTTATTCAGAAAGAAAATATAAAATCACTAAATATAAGCAATCTGTTTCAAGTCATATAATACTGAAAAAGGAAAAGAAAAAGTTATGAAAGAAGAAATGGTCATGAGCGTGCAAAACAGTGTGTCTTTTCATCTATATTTGTTTCTTGTTCCTTTTCTTGGGTTGTTTTCCTTTTGCTTGTTTTGTCATTTTATAATATGTTAATATTTGCTTTATCTTATTTTATTTCACTTTTACCCCTTAAAAGCCTGTGTTTTTCCCTAATAAGAGACAGAATGTGGTTGTGTCCAGATGGAAAGGAAAGTATCGAAGAACTGGAATGGGTTAAGAAAAGGGAAACTGTAATCAAGACATATTATATGAGAGGATGTCTATATATAATAAAAAGAAAAATTTCCATGGCCTATTTACTTTGGAGAAGAGAACAGATCTCACAGAAAGATTACTTTGGAAATACACACATAGTGTTTTTAAAAGATAAGAACAAAACAAAAACTATCATAAACATAAAATAAAAATATGAAAGATAAATGTAGAATATTTTAGATATACTAAAATAAAAATCAATATAGAGAAAAATAAGTAAGGGAAGCTTGATACACATAATAAAAGCCTGTCAATTAAAAGAAATGAGGAAATAATAGAAAAATTTAAAAATGAGAAAATAACAAGACTACAACAATAATCACATTGATTATAAAACTTTAAGATGATTATTATTGTTAGTTTATGGCTTATATATTCAAGAAAACAAAACAGAAAGACAGAGATATTAAGAATACATAGGGCAATTCCCTCAAAACATCATTTATAAAATTCTTTATATCTACTTATATAAATATGGATTATATTCAGCAATAACTATGATTGTATTCAACAATATTAAAATTATTAGAAGTTCTAATATTAATTCCAGTTTATAAAGAAACTGGAAATATACAGCATTACTGTTGCAACATGAAAACAAAGTTATACAAACTAAAAAGGAATCATTTCTTAGAGTGAAAATTAATTTTATAATATAAAACATTGTTCTGAAATCCAGAGCATCAGAAAACTATAGAGAATCACAACTGAGATCAACTCATCTATAGAATATCTTGTTAAAAGTCATCAACTGGTACAATCAAATGTGTGTTAATATTGATTTTTCTGGTGAACCAGCACAGAAGTGTAGAAAGGAGGCCATTTGTTGGCTCCCGGCTGCTCTGCCCCAAAATAATCACACATAAACTATATTATTTGAATCACTTCTTGCCCCATTACATCTAGCTTCTTATTGGCTTACTCTTACATCTTAATTTAACCTATCTCCATCAATTTGTGCATCACCACAAGGCCATGGCCTACCAGCAAAGTTTTAGCATTTTTATCTCTGGAAGCATCTCCATGGCTTCCCCCTCACTTCACCCTTCTTCCTCCCAGTTTTCAGTTTAGTTTTCCCTGGCTACCTACGTTCTTCCCCATCAACAGGCCAAGACAAATTTCTTTATTAATTAACCAATAATATTCACAGCACACAGAGGGGAATCTCACATCACCTCTGCTTTTATGTTTAAATAAAAAGGAAGGTTTTAGCTTTAACATAGTAAAATTACATATAAAAACAGGTATCAAGCGAGAATTAGAATTAAAATATTTATATACACTTTATCTCTTATCATAACTAAGGAAGACTATAATTAAAACTATAAATTCTTTAATTCCATCAAAGATTCCATAAGGATATAATATTACCTAAGTAAACAGGAAATGCTTTGTAAGACACTTTCAAAATTCTAGATTTGACAGAGATATCTTGCTGCCTGGAGAGTTACCCAAAGTTCTGTAATGATGGAGCATCTATCTCCAGACTACTGGCCCACAGTTGCCAGCAAACTTTCCATCAAGCAGAAAATTTCAGACATGTCTACCTATATTGGCAGTTTTCAGTCACTTTCTTCTGTATCCTGTAGAATGTCTATCAGATTCTTTCATGACACAGGAACCCCAAAGGGCCTTTCTCACCTTTAGGCAAGTTCAACAGTCATTTTTCTGTGGGTCCTGCCTGTTGAGTTCATCAAGCAGTCCAGGCAAGAGCAGTCTCTTGCCCAAATGGCTAACCAACTCCAAAGGAGCATCTTCAATGTCCATCTTCCTCTTAAAGTAACTGATGCTGCCAGGAGCAAACGTGTCTCATTGTCATGAAAAGTCCTGAGTTTTTAAAATATTTAAAATGCTGTATTCTGTAGTGTTTGAAAGGTTTGAAGAATGCCTATCCATCTGAAATACACATCTGTCCATCTAGAAAATCTAACTAACATGAATACAAGCTTGACTAATATAGATGACTCCCTATTAAATTGTATTTTTAATTATGCATTACATTTTTAAATGTGCTGCACAAACACAATACCTTAATCAAGAGCAGAAATACATATATAAATAGACCAAGATCCATACCAATGCAAAGTATTCATCTCTATATCAAATCCCCCTTTAAATGTAAACAAACATTTATAAATAATATTTGAGAATATGGGCGTAGTTCTTCTCCAAACTGCTTCCTGCTTTTTTGGGGGAGGTGAAGTAATATTTGGGGATATTCATGATGACTTTTCAGGGGCTCTTGGTCAATTAAACCACATTATACTGAAATGAATCCACAGGTTCTCATCCTCTGTAGAAACAAAAAGAAGAACCTTTTTTCCAAAGCAACATATTCTTAGACTCATATTTTAAATTCAATATTATATATATATATATGTTACTTAGCTCTTTCACAGTCAAAAATTCAAAGAAAACACAATAATATACATAATCCAAACTCTCTGCATATATTCCATTTTATGTGGCTTATTTTTATTACTCTATTAATTTTTCTACAAGATTAATATTTATTTTATTATCTTTACTCCTTTAATCTTGACTGTTGTTCTCTCTTCCAACCCTACATATATTTATCCAACATTGTGACTCATTTAGAAAATGTGACACATTTTCCATGTGAAATTGTCTTTATTGCATATCTGTAATTCTTTACTGTGCAGGAGTGCTTCTTAAAATGCTAAGTTAATATAGTAGTATATTATTTGTGTTTCAATAACTAATACTTGCCTGAAGATCAGAGGGCAAAGCAGCCATATTAGTCAATGACACATGCCAGGAAGTGGTGGCACACAGCTTTAATCCCACCACTCAGGAGACAGAGAGCAGACAGATCTCTATGAGTACAAGGATGCCCTGGGCAGCAGAAGATTGATCTGGAAACAACCAGGTAGTGGTGGTTTATACCTTTAATCCCAGGTTTTGAAAGTCATCTTCAATCTCAGCAGTAGGATGGTGGAGACATGGGATGAGTATTACTGGGCTGAAAGAGCAGTGTAAAGGGGAAGAGACAGGAACTCACTGGAGTGTGGAGTCTAAGGATCCCTGGAGATAAGATCTCACCCTTTTAGTATGAATAATTGGTAGAGGTATTAGTTCTTTCTAGTGGTTGGCTGCTTTCCCTTTCTGATATTCAGCTTGAACCCCAATATTTGTCTCTGGATTTTTAATTATTCATGCTATCTATTAGTATGGAAGATTGAATCTGTAGCATAAGCAAATGAATTTTAGAACATGTATGATTCAAAGTAATCTAAGGAAATTTCCAGAAATCAAAGTCTCATAATAATAACAAAGGAAACAATTGAAGTCATAAACAGCCATGGAAAGAGCTGGTTAGTCTGATGATATTTCAATGACAATTTCTGAAACTGAAATAAAATAAGAATGGAAATATTAATATCAGAATACTTAATGTTTAGGGGTTTAGGTGTATGAACCTTAAGTATGTGTTTGTGTGGTATACACATATATGTAGGTAAGTTCATTGAACCTATATTGGCATTATATATTTTCCCACCTTTGCCCTTCCAATATCATGGTGATAATGATAAGCATATAATCACATCCAACTTTTTACATGTGCCTTAGAGATTTGAACTCATGATCCCATACTTCTACAATAAGAACTCTTGCTCTTTGACCCATGCCCCTAAATTCCAAAATATATACCCCTGTGTCAAATTCAAAACAAATGATATATATTTAATCATCAGATTATGACAAAACAAGAAAAGAAATAAGATGTGATATTTAAAGGAATAGTAGCAAGAATTTTTCCTAATAATTTCAGATATTTAGAAGTATATTCAGAGAGAAAATATAAAATCACTAAATTAAAATAAGCTATTTCAAGTCATATAATACTGAAAAAGGAAAAGAAAAAAGGCAAGAACGAAGAAATGGTCATAAGGAAATTGTCTTATCATTGAGTAAAAAAAAAGAATGAAAGGAGACTTTTGGTGTGAACAATGTCATTATTAAGACTACCCTTAAAACTGGAGGAAAAAATAAGCACATTCTTTCACATTCATCCATATTTTTCCAATTATCAAGGCATGTGTGCTTGGGAAATTGCTTTGAAATGAATCAAACTTAGGTCCTCTTTAAAAACAACAATCGTGGCCGGGCGATGGTGGCACACGCCTTTAATCCCAGCACTCGGGAGGCAGAGGCAGGTGGATCTCTGTGAGTTTGAGACCAGCCTGGTCTACAGAGCTAGTGCCAGGACAGCCTCCAAAGCCACAGAGAAACCCTGTCTCGAAAAACCAAAAAAAAAAAAAAAAAGAACAACAATCGCTCTTAAGTGCTGAGCCTCCATTTGATTTCTGTAAGGGATAATCTTGATTAGGTAGATATAGGTTGGAAGACTCACCTTATTATTGGCCACCATATTGCCTGTTTATGTATTAAACTGCATACAAAGTATAAAGATAGGGGAGTAAAAGAAGACAGTGTTCAAGAACACTGAGGCACAGGCTGCAACTGCACACATTGGGCCACGAGGTGAGCAATCAGTCAGGCAGTTAGGCACCCCATTCTCTAGTCCCTCCATACTGGGGTAAAACCACAGAACCCTCAGCTTTACTACCCATCCTGCAGGGAAGCCTCCTGCAGGTAGGCTGCTACAACACCCCCCACATTAATTGAACCCTGTGAGCAACAAGGCTCACTCTGCTCCCAATCTACCCATCCTCTGCAACCTCAGAGGAACTCTGAAGCACAGGCTACAACTGTTCAGAGCCAACAAAGAGAGCAGGCAAAGAGAAAACTCAGTGTCTCCCTGAGACACAAACAGAAATTGCATAGAGTAGGCTTAAGAGCAGTTCCCAATGACCCAGACAGCAACTGCAAGAATTGGGCCAAAATAAAGACACTGCTGGCAACAACTGGAGAAAGAGATGTATAGGTACCAATGCAAAAATTCATTCAACAACCTAAAAAGTAACATGGTAATGCCAAAAACAAGTGGTCCTACAACAAGAAGACCTGATCATCCTAATCTAGAAGAAGCAAAAGAAAACTATCTGAAATATATAAATTTATGAAGATGGTAGAGACCCTAAAAGATGAACTGAAAAATTCCCTTAAAGAAATGAGGAAAATACCAACAAAATATTGGAATAAATCAATTAATAACTTAAAGAAACTCAAGGGGAAAACAATCAAACAGGTGAAGGAAACAGTTCAAGACTTGAAAAGTGAAGTGGAGGCAATAACGAAAGCACAAACTGAGGGAATTCTGGATATGTAAAATTTGGGTAAACAAACAAGAATTACTGGTTTAAGCATAGCCAACAGAAATGTAAGAAAGAATCTCAAAGATTGTAGATACTATAGAAGAAATAGATTCATCAGTCAAATGAATTATTAAATCCAACACATTCTTAACAAAAAGCATCCAGGAAATATGGGACACCATGAAAAGACCAAACCTAAGAATAATAGGGATAGAAGAAGGAGAACTCCAACTCAAAGGCACAGGTAATATATTGGGCAAAATCATAGAAGAAAACTTTCTCAACCTAAAGAAGGATATCCCAATGAAAGTACAAGAAGTTTGCAGAACACCAAATAGACTAGATCAAAACAAAAAGCAAATAAAAAAAAATCCCCTCACCATGTATAATCAAAACACAAAACATACAGACTAAATAATATTGAGAGCTGCAAAGGAAAAAGGCCAAGTAATATAGAAAGGCAGTCCTATCAAAATTACACCCGGCCTCTCAGTGGAAACCATAAAAGCCAAAAGATACTCGACAGATGTGCTATAGATACTAACAGACCATGGCACTGGGTTTTGATCCTACTTCATGTTCTGGCTTTGTGGGAGCCTAGCCAGTATGGATGTTCACCTTCCTAGACCTGGATGG
>NC_022026.1:20018716-20026563 GCF_000317375.1 Microtus ochrogaster
GGAGAAGAGTGGGAGGAGGGGGAGGAAAATGGGAGGCTGGGAAGAGGCGGGAATTTCTTTTCTTTCTTTCAATAAAAAAAATTACCATTCACAAAAGCCACATGATGTGAGAGGTGATGTATGCAGTGAGTATGTTTTATTGCCACTGGTTAATAAAGAAACTGCTTTCAGCCAATGGTTTAACAAAGCCAGGCTGAAAGAGATAAATAGAAAGAATAGGTAGAATCAATAAAAAGCCATGGAGCAGCCACCAGGGACAGATGTCTCCACCACAGCCCACCAAAACTTTGCCAATAGGCCACAACCTCATGATGATGCACAGATGAATAGAGATGGGTTAGTTTAGGATGTAAGAGCTAGCTAGCAATATGCTTAAGCTATTGGCCAAGCAGTATTGCAAAAATATACTTCCTAAGTGATTATTTCAGGTCTAAACAGCTGGGAACAAACAAGCATTTTCCCCCAACAACCACAAAATATAAAATGCTTTGGAGTAAAAGTAAGTAAAAGACCTGTTCAACAAGAACTTTATGTCTTTGAAGAAATAAATTGAAGAAGAGATCAGAAAATTGAAAGATCTCCCATGCTCTTTGATAGGAAGGATCAACATAGTAAAAATAGCAATCCTATCAAGAGCAATCTACATATTCAATGCAATACATCATAGTTTCAATGCACTTCTTCACATATCTTGAAAGAATACTACTCAATTTCATATGGAAAAACACAAAAACCCAGGATAGCCAAAACAATTCTGTACAAAAAAGAACTTCTGGAGGGATCACCATCCTTGGCATCAAGCTTTATTAAAGAGCTACAGTAATAAAAACAGTTTGGTACTGGCATAAAAACAGACAGGTTGACCAATGGAATTGAATCAAAAACATGGATATTAATTCACACACTTATA
The DNA here is from genome assembly GCF_000317375.1 of Microtus ochrogaster. Classification (NCBI taxonomy): domain Eukaryota; kingdom Metazoa; phylum Chordata; class Mammalia; order Rodentia; family Cricetidae; genus Microtus; species Microtus ochrogaster. The sequence continues at coordinate 20,019,627 of NC_022026.1, forward strand.
AACACTGTAATTTTTGACAATGAAGGTAAAACTTTACATTGGAAAAAAGAAAGCATCTTCAACAATGGTATTGGCATAACTGGATGTCTGTTTAGAACTGTACCAAACTTTATTTTAAATTATTTGATATTCTGATGTCTAATTTCTTGAGTTCTTTATATATTATAGAGATCAATCCTCTTTCTGATGTGGTGTTGGTGAAGATCTTTACTGGATGTAGGAGAATACAAATAGATCCATACCTACCCCATGCACAAAACTCAAGTTCTAATGTATTAAAGACCTCAATATAAATCTGATTACACTGAACCTGATAGAAGAGAACGTGGGAAGTAGCCTTTAATTAATGGGCACAGGAGACCATTTCCTAAATATAACACCAGTATCACAGACACTAAGAGCAACAGTAAATAAATGGGATTTCCTGAAACTGAGAAGCTTCAGTAACACAAAAGACACAATAAGATGAAAAGGCAGAATACTAAATATCTTCACCAACCCCACATCAGATAGAGGATTGATCTCTAAAATATATAAAGAACTCAAGAAATTAGACATCAGAATATCAAATAATTTAAATAAAGTTGGGTACAGTTCTAAACAGAGAATTCTCAACAGAAAAATTCAAATGTCTGAAAGACACTTAAGGAAATGTTCAATTTTCTTAACCATCGGAAAAATGCAAATCAAAACAACTCTGAGATACCATCTTACACCTGTCAGAATGGCTAAGATCAAAAACACCAATTATAGTTTATGCTGGAGAGAATGCTGTATAAGGGGAGCATTCTTCCATTGCTGGTGGGAATACAGCTTGTCCAACCTCTCTAGAAATCAGTATGGTGGTTTCTCAGAAAATTGGGAATCAACCTACTTCAAACCCAGTAATACCACTCTTGGGCACATACTCAATGGATGCTCAATCATATTACAAGGACATTTGTTCAATTATGTTCATACCAGGATTATTCATAGTAGCCAAAACCTGAACAAAACCTAGATTCCCCTCAACAGAAGAAGGGATAAAGAAAACATGGTACATTTACACAATGGAATACTACTGAATGGAAGAAAAATAAAAGACATCTTAACATTTTCATGCAAATGGATGGAACTAGGAAAAAAACATCCTGAGTTAAGTTACTCAGACCCAGAAAGATGAACATGGTATGTATCCACTCATGGGTGAATACTATCTGTAAAGCAAATGATATAGTCCACAACCCCAGAGAAGCTACATAACAAGGAGAACCCTAAAAGAACCATACATAGATCCCTGTGGTACAGGAAAATAGACAAGGTCTCCTAAGAAAATTGGGAGCATGGGGATTGGGGGAGAAAAGGAAAGTTAGAGGGATAGAAGGAGAGGAGAAGGGAGGCTTGAGGAGAGCTAAAGGGAACAGGATGGTTGAGATGGGGAAAGACAGAGATTGAGAAAAGGAAAAAGATATCTTGAGAGAAGGAGCCATTATAAGGCTATCAAGTAACCTAGCACTAGAGATATTCCCAGGAATCCAGAAGGATAACCCCAGCTAAGCCCCTAAGCAATCGTGGAGAGGGTGCATGAACTGGCCTTGCCCTGTAGTCCGATTGATAACTATTTTAAATGTCATAATAGAGCCTGATGGCAGCAGATGTAGAGAACCACTGTGGAGCATTTGACTGAGCCCCCAAAGTACAGTCAAAGAGAGGTAAGAGTGAGAATATGAGCAAAGAAGTTAGGACCATGATAGGAATACCCACTGAAACAGCTTACGTGAGCTAATGGAAGATTACCAACTGTAGCCAAACTGGGAAGGAACCAGCATAGGACCAAAGTAGGCCCTCTAAATGTGGGTGGCAGTTGTATAGCTGTGGCAGACTGTGGGGCCACTGGCAGTGAGACCAGGATTTAGCCTTATTGCTCATTCTGGCTTTTTGTAACCCATTCTTCCTGGAGGGATGCCTTGCTCAGCCTAGATATAGTTGGGAGAGTCTTGGTCCTGTCCCAAAGCAATGTACAAGACTTTGCTGACTCACCATGTGAACCCTTACCCTTTCAGAGGAGTGGATGGGGGATGGGCTGGGGTAGAAGAGTGGGAAGGGAAAGGGTGCAAAGGGAGGGGAAGGAGTGGTAAGTGGATTTTACATGTAAAATGAGAAGGTAGTTTTTTAATAAAATAATTTTTTAAAAAGAGAATATTGTTCTTGTCTTCCTGTGAATTCATTGTGAATAGCTATCTCAAGCTCATGCTGTGATGGTTTAACCATTACCATTGTGGATTATATCAATGAAAATATATTAATGAAAAACAAACACTTTATGCCTTAAGTTGCTTTTCTCAAAGTATTTTATCTGAGGAAAAGAAGCTCCAACAATTGTTCATTACAATATTACAAGACCTAAAATACAATACACTTTCAACCTCAGAAAAAATCAATTATTGCATATTTTTAAAATGGGACACTTTACATACTTAAAATTGGTGAAAGATTATAATATGCACTATCTAAATCATAATAAACTGAGTTTTAGATTCTTATGTTTGAAAGTTTCCTATCAGCAATCAAAATAAAAAAGACTGATGAAAAGTGATCAAATTTAGCTCATTTAATTTTCATCTAAACACTCCAGAATCTATTTCAACAGAAGACTGGGAGGAAACTGTATGTATATGAATAAAAAATCAAATGCATATAAAACTAGCACTTATGGGGGGGAAGCCTCAACAACGCTACATTTTCTTTGAAAGTATGCCACATTCTCAATTCTCATAAGCATACTTCTCTGCAAATTATCAGAGCTTGAGGATTTGTGCTAGTTTCTTGAGAAAAATGAAGCCAATGACTCAAAATTAGTTGCTTCTAGATTAAAAGGCCTGCTGTAAACACTGAAACTAGTTGAAATACCAACTTAGGTTGAATGACTGTAGTGTGAGAACAGGATGTAAAGCTTTGTTTAAATTTTCTTGAAAAGGCATATGATATAAAACACTTTCCTAAAACTTAAAATATGAACATAAAATCTTATAGTGAGTAAATATAAATTGTCAAGAAATGATTTATTAGTAAAATATGTTATTCATTTAGCAAATACAGCCATACAAGGGTTGGATGTTAAAGTTATGGAGTATGATAAAAGTAAGTTCAAATGTGTATGTCACTATTAAATCTAGCCATCAAAATTAACACTGGATGTATACCTCAAAATTACATTGGAAAACAGATGGAAGGCATTCTATTTAGTTAATTAAAATTGAAATATAAGAAATAAACATAAAATAAAAGAATACAAATCATCTGTCAGGATGACAAAATGAACATTAAAATAAATCTATTCTCTGAAGACGTTGTCCATTAACTATCTAGGTAAGAGGAGAGTTGTCAGAACTGACAGAAAATCACTCAGGCAAAGGTACCACTTACCAGTAATTCCAGCTCTTGGAGACCTGAAACAGGAGGGTCTTAAGTTTGAGGACAGCCAAGGCTTCATGTCAAGCCCCTTTCTCAAACCAATGGGAAGTAGCCACTTGCTCTAGTGCTGTCAACAGCCACTAAAATCCAGGAGATTGTGAAAAATAGCTCATATGCATGGATATCTGGCACTAACTACAAATGTTCTAAACATGGTGACTATTTCCATTATGTTTATTTTATTTGTTTCAGATAGATACATTCCACATCATTACTGAGATATTAAAACAAGTGAAAAATTGTAACTCTCTTGATAGAAATTAAGATTTTTAAATAAGAAAATTGTGTCTCTAAATTTGACACTATCAGAAAATTGAAATAATGAACACCAATGAAATGATATTTTCCCTAGGAATCTCATATAAGCAAAAGGAAAGGACACCAAGCAAAGGGAAATTTATCTCCCTAAGAGTGATTTCATATTTGTCAATCTTACAGAATAAGCTTAAAAACCAGTCTATGATGGTCAATTTGGGACACGACAACACCTGACTGGGACTACTTAGTTGTGCATGTCCTTAGCACTCTGTGTCAATTTTAATTTTAATTTAGTATCCTGAGGATGGACTTGGTGGCACTGGATGTGGGATGGGGTGAGGTACATTTCCTGGATTTTTTTGTTTCTTTTCCCAGTATTGCCACATCAACCAAATCTCTTATTTCTGCTTTCTACATTAAAGTACCTTAAAGGAAAAAATGAAAATAAAATTAAAAACTTGCATTTTCAGGGAATGCAATTCAAGTTCCTTGAATACTTGTTTCATAACAAGGAGGATAACCACATAATATTTGAATTATCAAATATGGCTAGGCTATTTGCAATTACTTTATATAATGTATCTCATAAATACAGAAGTTGGGACCCTGTAAAAATTAATGAATAGATTACCTTTTTAACAAATACTTAAACTTTAATTGTCATATTGACTGCCGAATGTGAATAAATAAGCTATATCTCCAGCATTTCCTTACTTCTCTTACTCCCCTATGAGTTGTGTTGATTTGTATGTATATTTTGCAGTCACTTTGTGATTACCAGTGTGGCATTTAAGAAGACTATCAAATCATGGGGACATTGTATCTTGATAAATGCAACATGAACTGAAAATGTCAGGTAAAATATATTATAAAATACTCTTTCTGTAAATCACTGTAGCTCATTGGTACAGTACATAACTGGTTGTTTATAATTATGATTGGATTACAATATGACTGACTGGAAGAGACCAATACGGTAGTCATAGTACTACTACTATATCACAAATGGCTATACAAGGAAAATACCAAAAATTGAAGCTAAAGTTGCAATCTCTGCAAAATAAAAATAAGTCAAATAATTATAAATCATAAGCCATCTGTATTCATTAGGCCAGTAAAAAATGAGAAACCACAAAAAACAGTTTTATAAGGATAAAAAGCTGGAGAGGTTGTGGAGCAAAGGGAACACTCATTCATTGCTGGTGGGAATTCAAACTTATGCAACCAATTTGGGAAATCAGTGTGGCAGTTTCTCAGAAAACTGGGAAATAACCTACCTCGGATCCAGCAATTCAACTCTTGGGAATGTATCCAAAACATGCTCAATCATACTATGAGAGCATTTGTTCAACTATGTTCATAGCAGCATTATTCATAATAGCCAGAACCTGGAAACAATTTAGGTGCCCCTCAACTGAAGAACAGATAAAGAAAGTATGGCCCATCTACACATTAGAGTACTACTTAACAGTAAAGATAATGACATCTTGAATTTTGCATGCAAATGGATGGAATTAGAAAACATTATCCTGAGCGAGGTAACCCAGAACCAAATTCGAATATGGTATGTACTCACTCATAAGTCGATACTAGTAATAAACAAAGGGAAATGAGCTTATAGTTCAGGATCCTAGAGAAACTCAGTAATAAGGTGAAGCCAAAGAAAAACATATATAGACCCACCTGGCATTTGGAATCAGACAAAAATTTGGGATCAGGGGAGCAGGATGGTTGAGGAGAGCTTGAAAAAATGGGATAGTCGAGATGGAGGAAGGACAAATATGAGAGCAAGGAAAGAGATATCTTTATTGACTGAACCATTATGGAGTTAGCAAGAAACCTGGCTCTAGAAAAACGCCCAAGAGCCCCCAGAAATGACCACAGCTAAGACCCTAAGAAATAGAGGAGAGTGTGTCTGAACTTACCTTACTCTGTAGTCAGACTGATGATTATCTTAAATATCATCATAGAACCTTCATCCAACAACAGATGTGAACAGAGGCAATGACCCACATTGGAGCATTAGACTGAGCTCCCAAGATCCAATTGAAAATTGGAAGGAGTGAGAGTATGTGCAAGGAATTTAAGACCATGAGGGGGTCATCCTCTGAGACAGTTTGCTTGAGCTAATGGGAGATGACCAACTCCAACTGGATTGAGAATGAATTATCATGGGAACAACCAAGCCCCTCTGAAGGGGGTTGACAGCTGGGGCAGACTGAGGGCCACTGATAGTGACTCTAGGATGTGACTCTGCTTGCATATACCAGCTTCATGGGATCTTATTCTCTTTGGATGTAAACCTTGCTCAACCTAGACATAGTAGGGAGGGCCTTGGTCTTTCCACAAGTGGGGTGTATGGAACTCCATTAGAGTTGGAGGGGTGGGGGAGGGTCTATGAAGGGGGCTTGCAGGAGGGTAGGGCGTGGGAATTTGGTGATATTTTTAAGTAATAAAAAAAGAAAGAGCAAAGGAAAACATTTTAAACCAAAAAGAAAGACTAAAATTAATTCATTCCTTATAGAAAAATAAAATAAAACAGCTCAAAGGAAAAAAAAAGAAGTTTATAGATTGACTTTTACAGTTGGAAGTTAGGAAGTCTGGTAGTGGTTATCATCATGTTGAGAGTCAGAGAACTTGGCAAATATATTGTGTATGAAGCAGAAAACTTCAGAGCTAGGGGAACCAATGATGAAAAAAAAATTCTGTCAGAGCTTTAAGGTTTAGAAGCTCTATGGATATTTAATGGCTTAAATCCAGATTAAAAAGTAAAGTAATTAATTCAGAGACCTTTTCCACAGAAGTTTTTAAATTTTTACTTGGTTTATGTGGTAAAAAGATCCATTATAAAACAATATCATCACTCTGAATTAAAATTTCTGTAGGAGAAATTCTGGAAGGCAGTATGACTAGAATACAATTAAGATTTGGATTCACCCTACCATATGCCTCCTGTAATTTTTCCTCAACAATCATCAATTCCTTTTCTGCTTCAGTTGTTAATTCTCTGGGACTATTTAAGCCCTTATCACCATCTAGGGTTTGTTTAAATGAATTATTAGATCAGGTGTTATGCCAATAATCAGTCATAGACTGGAAATGTCTCATAATAATCTTTGAAAGTCATAAAGAATCTGCAACTTGTCTCTCCTAATCTGGGCCTTTTGTGTTCTAATTTTCTGCAAACCTCTTTGTAATTAACAGATTCTCCTCTTTGAATCTTTTT
>NC_022026.1:20026663-20039572 GCF_000317375.1 Microtus ochrogaster
ATTGGGATAAAGGAAGGTTGGATAAGGGAGCACGGAAGCACAATTCTTAGATAAGGGAGCCACCTTAGGGTTGGCAAGAGCCGTGAACCTAGAGTGGCTCCCAGGAGCCCAAGCCGAGGTCCCCAGTTAGTTCCCTGGACAGCTGAGGATAAAGAACCTGAAATGACTCTTTGAATCTTTTTAGGAGCAATTTGTAATTCCCACTTAGGCAAGACTCTCTATACTTCTTCAAACATCCTAAAATATCTTTATTTGAATCAGATAACAAAATGCCATCTATGTAATGAGAGATTCTAGACTTAGGAAATTGCTTACATATTATTTCCAATGGCTGGCTGACAAAGTATTGGTAGAGGATGGGGCTATTGAGCATTCCCTGTAGGAAGATAATCCATTGATATCTCCTAGTAGGTTGAGCATTATTGTAAATAGGCACTGTGAAGGCAAACTTTTCTCTATCCTTTTCTTGTAAAGGTATAATGAAGAAACAATCCTTTAAATCAATAACTATGAGAGGCCATCCCTTTGCTAACAGAGAAGGCAGAGGAATTCCAGATTGTAAAGGGCCCATAGGTTAAATAACCTTGTTGATAGCTCGAAAATCTGTCACCATTCTCCATTTTCCATATTTCATTTTTAACAACAAATACAGGAAAATTCCAAGGGCTGGTAGATTATTCAATAACTTGAGCATCTAGTTGCTCTCGTACCAGCTGTTCTAAAGCATGAAACTTTTCCTCAGCTAGAGATCACTGCTTAATACATATTGGTTTCTCAGTTAACCATTTTAAAGGTAGGGCTGTTGGTACCTCTGAAGGTTTATCAATTGCTTTGTATTCTTGTACAGCCCAAATTGCTGATGTCCATAATATGTAATATCTTCTAATATTTTCCTCAGAAACATAAGTTTCCAGGGCTTCAGCAATGTTAATCTTGGTATTCTATTGCTGCAATATGTCACGACCCCACAAGTTCATTGCAATATTGGCTATATATGGCCTCAGTCCTCCTATTTGCCATTCTGGTCCTATGCATTCAACCTATCTCATGCTGTGTTTTACCCAAGGTAGGGTTCTAATTCCCAGGAACTGAATATCTACCTTTTGAAGAGGCCAATTCAGATACAAGATTCTAGAGTAATGATACTTCCACACTTGTGTCTAATAAGCCTTCAATAATAATGCCATTTATATACACTCTTAGCTTAGGTCTATGATCATTCATAGAAGTCTGCCAAAATATATGTTTCCTTTGTCCTACTGGGGTTTTTGACTCATCCTCCACATTTATCCCATCATTTAGACAAGTATTACTTTTTACAGCAAGCATTGATTTTTAACTTTCCTGGCAAGACACACTCTCCACAGTAACTGGGTATGACTGGACCACATTCATCATGGAGGCCTGCAAGAGCCACCCACAGGTGTTTCCCAATGCTATCAAGTTGCCTTTTCTATCTTTTATTGACCCATAATTCATTGGTCCAAATTCAGCCTTTGCCCTGCCTCCTACATATACCCGGAGGCTGAGTATTCCTATTTCTGACATTCTCAGAAGAGACATTATTCCTAGGAATCCATTGTTTATGATTCTTCCTCAGATGTCCCATTCTACCACAATTAAAACATTTGGTATTTTGATGTCTTCTCTTATCATTGGAAATTGCTTTTCCTACCCAAGCTTCAGTAGCACATTCATTGTACGTAATACCCATTCTTTGATGGGTGCTAACCTGATCTTTAAAGGCCCAAAGATCCTTTTGCATTTTATGTTGACATTCTCATAAGCCAAAGATGCAATTATTATAGGTCTAGCTTCTGGGTCAGTTACCCCTTTTTGTACAGCCCTAGTTTTTTTTATTTATTTATTTATTTATTTATTTATTTTTTTTGCAAAATGTCAGTAAAAGGTTGTCTCTAACCCTGTGTAACCCTATGATATGATTCAAATATCTTTCTTAGTTTCTGAATTCTGCCCCAAGCATCTAAAGCTGCTGTGCTACATAGAGACAAGTTGTGGTCATTATAAAGAGTTTGATCCTGAGGATCATATAAAGTCCTTCAACTAGAATTTGATCTAGGAAAATCTCAAGTCCTTTTACCTTTCCTTGTCACTCTAAAATTCTTGTATCCTCTTTTAAAAAGCACCTCCAAAGTAATTGCTATCTACTTTCTAGAACTGCTGAGATTAATGGAGTCCAATCTTGAGGCGTGGCTTTGCTACTTACTGAAAGCCTACATTTTGGCCATTTCCCTAACAAAGGACAAATATAGTTCATAAGCTACAGTTGCTTGTTTAATTTCCTTTAGATGAGTCATATGTATGGGCTCCCATGAATATTCATGACAGCCTTAGGGTATTTGGAGCCAGATACATTTTCTGATATTATCACTCAAAAGGAAGGCAGAACTCTGAGGAAGCTATCCTGGAGATTTTTATGTACCCATGAGGTTAAATTTTGCCTTTTACCTTTTGTTCCTTGTCATCCAATTCAATAATTTCCTCAGTCTTTTCAAATCTGTTTACCACTGCCTTTTGTAATATCTGAATCACCCATCCTGTGCTCTGCTCTAATTCTCTCATTGAGGATGCCAAGATATGAAGTCTGTGCAGTAGCAATGATGTCTCAGCCTTGAAAAAAATCTTTATAGCATGCATATTAACTTCCTAGCCAGACATTCTATCAGTCAACCTGTCATACCCCTTTGACAGCATCCAAGTAATACGTTCAGCAGTGTAAATTCTCTCAAATAATGTTTCATTATCCACTGTCATTGATTGAGTTTTATGTGCCAAATCAGCTGTATCCTTCCTCAGAGTGCTGAATCTTCCATTAAATAAATTACTATTGGTCTATATCATTTCCAAAAGTACCTCAATTGACCGAGTTTTCTTAGTTAATTTGTTTGTATCCTCTTTCATATTTCCAGTCTTTTTTTCAAGAAGCTTGGTAACAGTCTGTACCATTTCTAATAGTACCTCTGTTGACTGAGCTTTGTTAGTTAAAGTGTTCAGACCCTTTTTCAGATTTCCAACCTCTTTCTTGAAAGGCATTGTATCACTCTGTAAAGACTGTACTATTTTTAAAAATTCCTCATTCTTAGCCCTATTGTCAAACCATATTTTTTAAGGAAAAGAAGATTGAGGACAAGACTAATCCCCAGATTCAAAAATAGTGATGTAGTTTGGATATCATATACGTATTGTAAAACCTAGCATATGGTATAAGTGAAGAGGCTATTGAAATATTGGACTGTTAAGTTGTCTCACATATTGCCTTTTAAATTAGCATCTTATGATTTATTTTGGATATTAAATCTTACCTGTGGTTTAATTAGCTGGAGTAGGTGCAATAACCAGTAGATGTCACAGGCAACCTACTAAAAAAACCCTCCTGGTCCCAGCAGCATACCTGAAGTCCCCATGACTGGTCTAAATCTGATTTTATTGTGAAATGCTGAAAGATGTGCTTTTGAAAAAGTAATAGTTATTAATAGAAATCACAGACTGTATGCACTGTGATGGGCTTTGATCATTCAGCAGCTGCTGGAGCACAGGCATAACAAGATAATATCAGGCACCCAGGAAAGCCTATATCCCATCTGAATTTCTGCACCATGTGTGGTAGCAGGGCACAGACACTGTGGAAAGTGTATGGGGACTAGAAGATGCTCTGAGGCAAGTAATGAGATAATATAAAAAACCATGGCCAATCTACAGCAGAAAAGCCACCACTTTGTTAAAATTCTATATCTAAATGAATTGCTGGCTCCACACAGGCCATAGCCAACTGAAGGAGGGCTGGTGCCAAGGTGGGTGTACTCCAAGATATTGGCATACAGGAAAAATGAGGGATTCTAAAACCAAACGTTTAGGCCCCATGTTGGATACCAGATGATGGTGTAAGTTACAAAAAAAATCCACACAATATCAGAATTATAAATAATAAAAGGGTTATTTGTTTAAGGGGAAAACTTACAGATCACTGTGCTAGACAACAGCCCTCTGCACAAACAGGAACAGAATCTAGTGGCAATAAGCAGGAGCCAGAAGTAAGAGAGTGGCTGCATATATACCACTGCTTTTACAGTATAAGAGACCAATACCAAGTGGACTGGAATCTTAATAGCTATTGGCTGAAGGAGCAGAATATGCTCCCACTGCAGCAAAGGGAAGATATTATCTTAGATTGGATCTTTTTACAGCATAAACTAAGTAAAAAATTAAAAGCAACCATCCCAAAGCAATAGAATTAACCTTTAAAGAGAAGTACTTGGATTCCTTCCCATCTTGTACCTGATACATCAATGATTAAAGCCCATACATTTTACACTGATGCAAGTAATCAGGAAATACAGGATATAAATCAGATTTAAGTAAGGTGGAACAAAGTCCTTATAATTCTGTCCAAAAAGCAGAGATATATGCTATTTTCATGATATTAAGGTATTTTAAAGAACCACTGTATATAGTTATTGATTCCCAATATACATAAAGAGTTGTCTTGCTTATTGAAACCAATGAATTTATACAAGATGATACAGAATTGACATCATTATTCATTCAGGTTCAAGATACAATCAGGAAAGGACTTTAGCCCATATACATAATCTTTAATCCCATATAGTTCTGCCATGTCCTCTAGCACAAGGTAATGCAGAAATGGGTCAAGCAGTGATAGAAAAATCACATTGAACTTTAAAGGACATATTAAACTGAAAGGGATGGAAAATACCCTCAGAAATAGATTGCATAATGATTTATTAACCTTGAATTATATTAATGCTAATGAGAAAAACGCAATGACAACAGAGAGACAATTGAAAATAGAAAAACTTCTGAATTAAATCAGCTAATGTATTTTAAGGATGTGTTTATCTCAGAATGAAAAACACGACCTGTACCATGATAGGTAAGGGTTATGCTTTTGCCTTCATAGGAGAAGAAAAGCTACTTCATAGGAGAAGAAAAGATACTATCAAAATTAATAAAGATTTGATAGAGAAAAGGAGAAACCTCTTGAGATAGAGAAAGGACAGTATCCACAGAGTTGACAATTATATAGATGGAAAGGAAACCTCACAAGGGTTTGGAAAAGGTTCTGTTCTTGTCTTTGCAGGAAAATACACATCTTCAGAAAGTTTGGATGCTTAAAGAGGAAAAGATAACTATCTAAAAAAGATCACCAAACAAAAAGGAATATGACATATGAGGACAAGTCATCTGCAGGGTAATATTTAACATGTACAGTCTGTGTACAAATATATAAATATCTAATACCCAGTAGAAATATAAACTCACTTTAAAAAAAAGCTTGCTTTGGAGTGGGACAATGGTATCCTTCTCTAAATCCAACTATGTTGTTAAGAGAAAAATTCAGTTTCTGTCTCTTGTAAGAAGCCATCTGATATGGAACAGAAAGATCATAGGAAAATTTTTACTTTTTTCCATAACTATTTTGTCTATATGAAATATCTTTCAATAAATATATGTATAAATGAATAATGTTTAAGTTTTTCACAATGAACAATAGATTTTTATACAGTAGTCTTTGAAGTTTCCAGGAAGAAGATGGGGCCCCACAAGAGTGACTCCTCCTGGTTGATGTGATATCGATATCATGTGCTACTTTAAGACGGTTTGGGGTGCCAGCTGCTCAAGATTGTTCAACTGGATTAGCTGAAATGCTGTACCTTCTTACAGTGTTCTGGCCAGAACATAAATACAAATCTCAGAAAAACCTTATCAACTATTCAAAGGCTATTTGCAATTATACCAGACAATAATCTTGAAGCTTAAATGCTGTGTGAGGTTTTCAGTCCTGCCTGGTTCCCAAAGTAGTTAGTCGCAAAGAAATCACACAGAGTTCTATATAAGTTATAAACTGATTGGCCCATTTGCTCAGGCTTCTTATTAACTCTTACAACTTACATTAGCCCATTATTCTTATCTGTGTTAGCCACAAGGCTCGGTACCTTTTTCAGCAACGCAGTCACATCTGGCTTGTTCTATTGCAGGGTCACAACTGCAGATCAATGAAATTCCTTCTTCCCATAATTCTCCTTTTCTCATTAGCCTGCCTCTACTTGCTGTATGGTTGTCCCACCTATACTTACTGCCTGGCTACTGGCCAATCAGCGTTTATTTAAAATATAATTGACAGAATATAGACATTTGTCCCACATCACTTAACTATCATTTTATTATTACAGGATCCCATAGAAAGAACATCACCCCCATGACAGCTGGAAGTATGTAGATGGATGTGGAGCTGCGGGTTGCGGCCGGCCCTCACACGGCTAGCTTTACCTAAAAATAATTACATGGAAATTGTATTCTTTTAAACACTGCCTGGCCCATTAGTTCCAGCCTCTTATTGGCTAACTCTCACATCTTGATTAACCCATTTCTAATAATCTGTGTAGCACCACAAGGTGGTAGCTTAACAAGAAAAATCTTAACCTGCGTCTGTCTCAGAGAGGAGAATCATAGCGACCTCCTGACTCAGCTTCTTTCTCCCAGCATTCTGTTCTTTCTACTCCAACTATCTATTTTTCTGTTCTATCAAAGGCCAAGGCAGTTTCTTTATTAACCAATGAAAGTAATACATAGACAAATTCTCCTCCATTAGAAGTAATTCTAGAAGATGATGTTCCCTCTCCCAACAAAGTTTGTCCTCAGGGTTAGGGACATCAATTAGGGGTTGATTATAACTGGCATAGGGTTTGGGGTTGAGGTAGAAATTATGTAGGCTCAGGGATCTGTTTTTTTAAAGGGGGAATTGGATGGGATAATAGGAAGATTACTTTGAATTTACACTAAAATAATAGTAATAGAGTGAATACAATGGTGTAAATACTTGTATATTACTAAAAGTTCAAATTATATGTTATATTGAATATACTATTTCTGTTTATAATATTTGTACAACTATGAAAATTTCTTTTGTTATACTGTATACATGCATGTTTCTACCTCTGTTAAAGACATTTTGTATTTATCTTATTTATTGCTTTATATTATTTATCTTATCGCTTTATACATTTCTACCTGTGATCAAGATATTTGTACATTGTTTACATTTTAAGGTCATTGCTCTCAATTGCTGCATAGTTGTTTAAAGATTGTTTAATATTCTAATATAAATTCTTAATCTTTATGTTATACAAGTACTACATATTATAGGTCAATAGTCATTCATATTTGTCATACTTTCATTTAGACTAATCAGGTTCTTTAGATGTATAGAGATTGTATTCTTCATAGATAGGTAATCTTCAACCACTTCCAAGAACTGTAGAATATGGCATTTAAGTAACTGTTCTGTTGAACATTAAGTAAGTTCTGTTGAAATGAGACACAATTGCTCCTGGCAGCACTGATCTATTCACAAGAGAATGTTGAGCACTGAAGACATTCCACTTGGAGCTTGTTTTCTTTTTGGCAAACCTGGCCTTTGGACAAGGAATGGCACTTGCCTTAACCACTGACAAAATGCATGGTGTCTTGTCAGGACAAGCAGAATATGAGAAAAAAGACCACCAAACCCTGCCAAGACAGGGTAAGATGGTTCTGAAAATTTTCTTGTGTATGAAATGGTCTGTCAGTAATTCTAGGACTTAAAGTTGATTGCTTCAACATTGCAAATGAGATTTTGGGTGATTGAGCATGTATCCAGCAGTCTTTCTCATCTACTACTCATTTTGGAACCTGCTTTATTGCACTTACTGCCTACTCAAGTAATATTATCTCCTATCTCATGCCTTTGATGGGGTTGAATATTAGATAGTTATTGTTACTTTCCTCCTATGATTTAGCTATACCATTTCTTATACAAAACTTAGACTCTTTAGGATAGAATGATTATTCAAACACTTATCATATGTTCCTTGCTTAATATTGTTTATGCCAGTTGTAATTCTAATTGTTGTACTTAATATTTGTTTTTATTATATATAGTTTTTTTCTTAAGCTTACAACTATTTAAAAAAAAACAAAAGGGAGAGGTGCTATAGGAATTCCTTGAGCGAGTAGCCTTTAAGATACCAGCCCATTGGGTGTGGCCTCTTATGCTATTAATGCGAACATAAAGCACAAGTGTGATATCTCTTCTGGCTTCTGAATTTGGTCACTGTTCCCCATTCATGCAGAAGATTGTGATTTTTTAGTCTACCCCTAAATAAATAACCCTTTATCATATGTAATTCTGAGCTACTGTGGGATTATTTTTTAATTTCCATTGTCACCTATTCCTAACTTTACTGTACAATAGTACAGCAGAACTTCATATTATATGTCTTTCTTAGTGACTACTCACAGGAGGTGGACTCTTCTCCTCTCCGATAAATAAATTGTTTATCAGTCTATGCTGGCTGGTAGTAAAGGATGGTACAGTTTCTTGGTATAGACAGGAGTTGAAGCTATCCTTCTCTTTCAAAATGTAGTTAAAATTCCTAGGACAGGATGAACTTTGGAAAACATTGTATTTACACCATAGAGTAACAGAATAGGGCACAACATGATCTTGAAAGTTTATGATGTCCAGAATAGAGTCAAGCAGATAGAACATAAAGAATGGGCTTTAACTTGATGTGATCTTTTACATGAAGCAGACAGTTGCTCTTTTCTGTTCCTGGCATCATAATTAAGGGTATCCATGTGAAATAGTATATTTCATATATTTATCTTGTGTTTGACTTGAAACTCTAAAATTTTACCCCAAAACTCTAGATCACATCATCCAAAAGTTCTCTTTATTTAATTTGCAGAATATCTTAGAAACAAAGATGTTGACTTTTGGATTGTCATATAGCAAAATAAGTATATAGTAGAATCCTCATGAAAATAAGAGATTTTCTAAGAGCCAAAGCTCTAGTGTGAGGCTATTTGTTTGTTCCTGGATACATAGACTTTAAATTACCACAGAGAAACTATATTAATTAAATTACTGCCTTATCCTTTAGCTCTAGTTTCTTATTGGCTAACTCTTACATCTTAATTTAACCCATTTCTATAAGTCTGTGCATTTCCACATAGCTGTGGCTTACCGGCAAGTTTATGGCATGTCTGTTCTCAGTGGTGGCTACATGGCTTCTCCTGACTTTGCCTTCTTTCTTCAAACATTTAGTTTGGTTGTCCCTACCTAGTTAAGTTCTGCATTGTCTGACCTATAGGACAAAGTAGTTTCTTTCTTAACCAATGGTGTTCAGAGCATACAGAGGGGAATTCCATATTACCTCTCCTTTTTTGTTTAAATAAAAAAAGAAGGTTTCAACTTTAACATAGTAAAATTACATATAACAAAACAGGTATCAAGCAAGAATTACAGTTATAATATTTATATCTACTTTATCTCTTATCATAACTAAGGAAAATTATAATTATAACTATTCTTCAACTCCATTAACGACCCCAGAAATATATAATATTACCTAAATTAACAGGATGTATATTGTAAATAAGTTTCAAACTTTCAGAATTGACAAAGACATCTCAATACCTAGACAGTCACCCAGAATTCTTCTGTGCTGTTGGGGCATCCATCTTCAGCCTATATGCTCATAGTATCCAGCAGACTTTTCAATGAAACAGGATATTTCAAAGATATATCCACCTCTATTGGTAGTTTGTCAGTCAATTTTTCCTGTGTCCTGCATAATATTTAGCAGAAAATTTCATGAATAAGGAACCTCAAAAAAGTCTCACCTTTATGCAAGTTCAGTAGCTATTCTTCTGTGAGTCCTGCATGTACAGTTCATACAGCATAACATCAAGCAGTCCAGACAAGAGCAGTTTCTTGCTCAAATGGCTAACAAATTCCATAATGTAATGAAGGTAATTCCACAGTCACTAAAAAAGTAATCCCACATACTAAAAATGTAATCCCACACTCACTCAGAATTGAGTATAATAAAAGGTTATTTATTTAGGGATAGACTCACAGATCACTGTTCTCTGCTTGAATGGGGAACAGCAACTGAATCTAGCAGCCAGGAAAGAGGCTGGACTCATGCTTTGCCTAGGCATATATAGTATAAAAGTCCATGCACAAATAGGTGGATAACTTAAAGGGTACTGGTGGTAGGAATTCCTACAGCAATAAGGAGCATCTTTGGTATCTATCCTCCTCTTGAAGTTATGTGTGCTTCCACTGTCATGAAAAGTCCTAAGTTCTTAAAACATTTTAAATGTCACATTCTGAAGATCTCTGAAAGATTTGAGGACTACCTCTCTAAGTTAAATATATCTCTATATATCTAGAAAACTTAACTAACCTGACTACAAGCTTGGCTGTTATAAATGACTCTCCATTAACATATGTTTCTTAATTATATACTACATTTCTTAATAGTCTGCACAACAATAATACCTTAATCAAGAGCAGAAATATACATCAATAGACCAAGATCCACATCAATGCAAATTATTCATATCTATATCATATCCCACTTTAAATGTAATCAAACATTTATAAACAATATTGGGAATTTTTGCTCAATTCTCTCTAAACTGCTACCTGCTTTCTGTTAAGCAAAGTAATGGGGGGTGTTTACAGTGACTTTTTGGGTGGTTTAGTCCATCAAACCACATTAGTCTGGAAGGATTCTACAGGTTCTCTTCCTCTATGGAACAAAGAAGAACCTCTTTTCTAAAGTAAGATATCCTTATACCCAAATTTAGAAGATGCCTTTAAAGTATATATGTGGGTTACTTAGCTCATTAACAGTCCAAAAATTCAAAGAAAACTCAATAATATACATAAACCAGACTCTGTGTATATTCTATCTTTACAGGGCTTGTTTTACTTTATTCCTATTACTTTTTTTTACAAGTTTAATATTTATTTTATTATCTTTACTCCTATAATCTATGACTACTTGTACTTTTTTATACTACATTTACTGTCTATTTTCTCTTTGTCTTCTTTCTCTCAAGCCTATGTATGTTTTTAAAATACACTGTGTCTGATTTAGAGGTCTTTAAGTCTGAATCTGTCCTTATTTCATATTTGTAATCCTTTTCTGACCAGGAGGACTTTTTAAAATGATAAGCACTTCTTAAAAGCCCAAACAGCAGTATTGCTAGGGCAAATATGGCCCTGCCTGCTTGTTCTGCTCAGTCTGACATGATGGATGGCCATTCACTCCCTCTGAGACTGCTGGATGGGAACTGTTCTCATATACAACTCTGAGAACCAGTTGGCCCATACTGCCACCAAGTAACTTGCAGTACACTACCCATAAACCCCATTGAAATGCTCAGCCTCTTAAAAGAGCCAGAGTATGTGCTGGCAATATGGTCCAGGAAGCTGCTGTTTCAAAACCATGCATCTTTTTCTCTGCTATTGTTGAATCTGTAAGACCTCTTTTAAAGGAGCTACAGCATGCTGCCTGTGAGCAAAGCCCATTTAGAAAAAAGATATAAATTCACTTTAGGGTTTTTTTGTGTGTCTAGAATTCCTTTCCCAGCTCTTTCAGGTTTTATGTACCAATTTGCAGTGTGAGGCTGCTTGTTTGTTCCTGGCTGGCCAGACTCAAAATAACCACACAGAAACTTTATTAATTAATTTACTGCTTTGCCTATTAGCTCTAGATTTTGATTGGTTAACTCTTACATCTTAATTTTATCCATTTCTATTAAGCTGTGTATTTCCATGTGGCTGTACCTTACTGGTATGATTAAGGCATGTTTGTTCCTGTTGGTGGCTACATGGCTTCTCCTGACTTTGCCATCTTTCTCCAAGCATTCAGTTTAGTTTTCTCCATCTTGCTAAATTCTGCCTTGTTAAAGGCCAAAACAGTTTCTTTATTAACCAATGGTATTCACAGCATACAGAGGGGAATCCCACATCACAAACCCATCTTTTTTTTCTGAAACTTTAATGATAACCTTTGGTCAAATAAAGTCCTCATTCCTTCATTGTATAGCTTTAATTATTACTTAAGATCTACAAGTCTCAAGCTTTTTCCATCTTATAGATGGTGATAACTACCACAAAGTATTTTGGAAAAAAAATGGATAGTAAATTATTGTGAGGTTCCTGTGTGAGGTCCTTGGAATAAGTTTTGAACTGCAATTACTACATGCAAACCACCACTCCCTGAAGAGTTTTTTTTTATACTAATCTTAATTTACCCGACTTCTAATTATGGATCCCCATTCACACATAAATAACCCGCCTTGACTAAAATATCTTTTATGGTACTGGGTATCAAGCTATATGATGATCAAAACCACTCATTACCTATCTGTCCAAATTATTGAACCAGTTACCATTCATCCTTCAAATGATTAGACATATCAACACATTTCTTTCTTAAAATCAAAACCTCTATCAGTATACATTAGCTTTCATTTGTAGGGTTAAGCTAGCCCCTCAGGGGGCGGGTTTGCCTTGGGTGAATGTTGACTGATAAATTGGGGGCACAGAGCCTGTGCAGCCCCTTTTTTCCTTGCTTCCTGTGCTACGTGGGAACCTCAGTTCTGTAAGTTTATTTAATCATTAAAGCTGTATATATTCTTTAATATCTGTCTGCATTTATTTACGCCGATACAATTGGCGCCCCGTGAGGCTTTGCGGATACCTGCCCCAAGTCAGAGGCTCCTGGGGGCAACTGCTCCCAGCGGCACCTCCCCCTCCAGAGGTCTCCCTTGGGGCGCAGACTACAGCACTCTAAGACTACAGACCCTCTAAGCACTGTGCCTTGCCGGGAGAATTAGCACTCTCTGGCAGTTTGGAATCGGCCATGTCTGTGCACCCAGCCCTGCCTGACAATGGCACAAGCGCCTCTGTAACAGCATGATCAGTCTCTGTTCCCCTCCCACCTTCGCCGGCGCTAGGGTCATGTGACAGCGGCCTTGCGAGCCGGCTCAAACACGCTGTCATCCCTTTGATTTGTTCACTTTGGC
>NC_022026.1:20041552-20099097 GCF_000317375.1 Microtus ochrogaster
AAAGTCTGCTGAACTAAATCAACCAGTTTATTTCAAGGATGTGCTGACCTCACAATGGAAGCCAGAAGATGTGCTGCATTGGGGAAGGGGTTTTGCTCTTATCTCCACAGGTGAGGAAAAATTATGGATACCATCAAAATTAATAAAGGTTCCGTTTGAAGAAGAGAAGTCACTTGGAAAAGATAAATAACAATTCATTCACAAGGATGACAGGCATACTGATGGTAAGGATTACAGATAGGTTGGGGGCAGGGTTCTTTTCTTATCTCCACAGGAAAATACTTATCTTCAAATAATTTAAGGGACCCTAAATATTTAATTACTGATGGAAGGAAAATAGTTACGACCCACTAATCATCAACAATAAAATTCTATACCTACAGTAAGTATTGAATTTTTATACATATTTATATGTTTTATTGAACACTTCTTTATAAATGTGTAGAGCTGGTTTTGGAGTTGGACTATGGCACAGTCCCTCTTCAATTCCAAGCCGGTTGATAAGAGATATTTCAGAGTTTCTGTCTCAGGTCAGGAGCCATGAAATGGGACAGAATAAGAATAATTTTATACTTGATTAACTTTCTTTGCCTTTCCTCATATCTGTGTCTTTCTCTATATGTCAGTATATGTCCTTGTTGTTAATGTTCAAATTTCCCATATAAAGCAACAAATTTTCCTACAGTAATCTTTGGAGTTTCCAGGATAGAGATGGGGCCCCACAACATCAACTCAATCTGGTTTTTATGATGTCATGAATATTTTTTAAGTGCTAATATTAGATCTGTTTTTTGGTACCAACTGCATGAGACAATTTCAAGTGATACACATTTTTGACAACACTCTGGCCGGACCTTCTCAAAGCGCTCAGAGACTAGTTATAATTTTCTTAGGTCGAAGGTTAATTTGGGAATTTTACCATCATTTGCTTTCACAGGGGCCCCTAAGAATAACATCACCCCCATGTCAGCTAGAAGCAATCTAAGAGGACGACGTCCCCTCTCCCAACAGAGTTTGCCCACAGGTTTAGGGACATCTTTTAGTGGTTGGTTTCGGGTTGAGGGGATGGGGAGATATTTTATGGAATTAGGAGTATATTCAGAAAAAAGGGGGGATTAACTGGTTTGATGGGATGATTGGTATTTGTGAATTACTGTTTTTAGAAAATTATATTGGTACTGTTTCTTATATATTGATATACTGAATATTGAATGTGAGTGTTCCTACCTCTATTTTTGTATGAGTATGCTTATATTGTATTGATACATCTACCATATCACAATGTACATTTCTACCTCTGATACTATTTATGTAATAACATTGTTTACATTTGATATGTAATGACATTGTTTACAGGTGAAGATCATTGTCTTCATATATTGCACAGTTGTTTATTCTCTTAGTTTTCAAATTAGTTAGGTATTGAGAATTATATATTTCTCATATTTATTTTTAGGATAATCAGGTCTTTTAAATACATAGAGATTTTATTTAGTATAGATAGTATAATCTTCAGCCTCTTTGAAGAGCTGTAGAGAATGGCCTTTAATGTAACCTAGAATTCTGTGCCAATGAGACACAATTACTCCTGGCAACACCACTCTACTCCCGAGAGAACGTTGAGCACCAAAGACACTCCACTGGGAGCTTGTCTTCTTGGCAGAACTGGCCTTTGGGTTAAGAAAAGCCCATACCTCAACTACTGACTAAGATATGAAACAGGATTGTCTTATCTTGCCAAGACAGGGTAGGATAATTCTAAGAAAGTTCCTTGCATTTGATAATGGTATGTCAGTTATGTTAGGCCTTAGCCAAAGTTGGTTGACTCAACATTGCAAACGAGACTATGGGTGATTGCCCAGGTAGTCAGTTGTCTCTGTCATTTGTTGCACACTTTGGATATCTCTAATTTGTTAAGTAATGTTTATTCCCTTCTCAGATCTTTGACGGAGTTGAAGATTATTTAATTGTAGTTACTTTCTACATTATTTAGAC
Source organism: Microtus ochrogaster (assembly GCF_000317375.1). Taxonomy (NCBI): domain Eukaryota; kingdom Metazoa; phylum Chordata; class Mammalia; order Rodentia; family Cricetidae; genus Microtus; species Microtus ochrogaster. Next base: position 20,043,548 of record NC_022026.1, read on the forward strand.
TCCTTGAGATAGAATGGATAGCAAAACTTTTGTTCTCAATATTGTTAGTTATATTTATCATTTGTTATTGTTTTTACTTGTATTTGGTTTAGTTCTGTCTTATTTAGACAAAAGGGGGAGATTTAGGGTTAAGCCAGCCCCTTAGGGGGCGGGTTTGCCTTGGGTGAATGTTGACTAATAAATTGGGCGTGTGGCGCCTATGCAACCCCTTTTTTCCCTGCTTCCTGTGCTACGCGGGAACCTCAGTTCTGTAAGTTTATTTAATCATTAAAGCTGTATATATTCTTTAATATCTGTCTGCATTTATTTACCCCAATACATTCATTTTTCTCATTTGAGTGAGCAGAAGAGAGAAATGTTCACCTTAATTTTGTATTGTTGAATAAATCTTTCCTTTTTTAGCCATTTGATTTCTGTTCTACATTTTTGTCTTCAGAGGAAGTTATTTGCTGCATGTCCCAAAGGATGCTTCAGTGCCTCATTCATTGTCTTTTCTAGCTTATTTCCATTTCATGATAAGTGATATTCGATTAAATTATATTTGAAACTCTTCTTGTCATGAAAACAGCCAAAATATTGAAACAGATGTCAAAAAGCATTTTCTCAATTTGGCATCATTAAATGGGTTCTAATTCATAGATCATACAAAATATAATTATACAATGTAACTGAATTATAATTCTAATATTCTTCTAATACATGTACCAAGATCCATTAAAATAAGTGCTCTTTTGGTGGGTACATTTTTATGCATGAACTATTTCTCTTAGTCCTCACTTTGAAATGTTAAAGAAGGTTTCAACAAGAAATTTCTCTGAGCACATTAAGGTTATAATCAGCTACTACTCTCTCAATCCCTAGATTTGGAGCTATCACTTTTAATTTTCACATCAGAATCACATCACTACCCAACCAGCCAGAGTTAATTCTTGTCAGGACTGGAATTATATCTGTGACCAGAATCTTTTCCATTGTAGTTATCTGCAGTGTGTTTCTTTCCTGAAGTCATTTCATGTGTTGTATTTTGTGGATAGCTATGCAAATATGAATCACATAATGAAGAGAATTTTTTTGTTTCTTTGTTTTTCAAGACAGAGTTTTTCTGTATAACAGCTCTAGCTGTCCTCAAACTCACAGACATCTGCATGCTTCTGCTTCCTGAGTAATGGGATTAAAGGCATGCACTACCACTAACCAGTACGAAGAAAAATTTTACTAAACAGTCTGTTACATGACTAATAAATTATTAAAGCATGATGGAGTGCATTTATTTAAATTTATATCATGAATTTTCTGAGTAGCTTAAGCTTTATGATATAGTCCATTGCTTCTAAATTTCAAGCATATATGGAACGTTATTGGACAATTTAGAACCAATGGTATATGTGTATTAAAAAATAACAGAAAATTTCCATAAAATACCAATGAAAGGGATTTTTATCTCTATAATAATTTTATGAGACTACTAATATATGTATTTTATTGTTTGCTGAAGCATTGTGGTACAGCACATAACTATACCAATATGACCTATGAGTCATAAGCTTTCCCGATTGTACTATACCCACTTATATATGCCTATCCTTATTAATGACCTTCATGGTTTTATTATTTTCAATCATTCTCAGTAAACATTTACTTAAAAATGTTTTTGATAATTTTTCATATGTGTGTGTGCACATGTATACATGTGTATATATGCATATATTTCTGTGTGTGCATCAAGATGCTCTTAGAGACCAGAAGTGGATGTTGAATCCCATGGAATTGGGGTTACAAGTGGTTATTAAATGCAAAACTTTGGTGCTAGAAACTGAACTCTGGTCTTAAAGAAGTGCAGTAAGCTTTCTTAAATGGAAAGCACTATCTCCAACCCCAAATGACTTTCCTCTATGTTAAGAATATATGAGCTTTTCTTGACAACTGCCTTTCTAGTTAGGTCTTCTAAACTATAAATCTCACGCAATTGGATCAGCATTATTTGGATGAATTCCAGACATAAATATGTAGCAAAGCATAGAAACCAAAACTTTGGTTTATGGAAATGTAGCTTGCAATAGACACTAGAGGCTTCTATTATCTTGGCATGTTAATTTCTTATTGTCTTGTTCACTTTTCTCTTGCTGTGAAAAAAATAACATGTAATAGACTTAAAGGCCAAAAACTTCATTTGGCATCATTGCTTTAGAAATTTTCATGCACAGTCAATTGAATCTAATTTCTTACTAGTTATAGTAAGGAAAAGCTTATTACTGGAGATTTTGTGTTGGAAAATATGCTTACCATTTTGTCCTGGGGAAGCAAAGAAAGAAAGCAGTGAGGGATATGGGTCATATTCTTTTCTAAAATGTCAACTCCCAATGATGCTAACTGCTGCACAACAAGCCTTTAACATATGAGCCTTTGGTAACACTTAAGGTCTAAACATTACGTTTAAGTTCTGGTTTCCTTTCTACTTTTACCCAAACCAAATGTCTTTAATTTTTCAAAGGTTTCATGCCTCTTTTATAGATCATCATACATATTTTCAATCATCTTGGAGTATTTATTTTCCATAGTTTCATTTTTATGTCTAATCACTAACTGTTGTTCTGGTGTTTATATTGTCTCTTAGGTTCATTAAGTCATACTTGTACAGTGGCATTCAAATCACATTAATTACCATTCTAATGCACTTTAATTAGCACAGGAAAAGGGATTAAAAAAATGCTTTGCTTTTGTTTATCTCCACAATTAGGCCAAGCACTTTTGCTGTGGCAGCCTTAGTTCAGTTTAGCACAAGTATACCTTGAAATATATATAAATAGTATAACAAGTGGTAAAGCAGGTGTAGTAGGCCAGTGCTCTTTTGTTTTCCTGCCATCCAGAACCTGAATAATCACACTGAAATTTATTAATTACAACACTGCTTGACCAATAGCTTAGTCATATTTCTAGTTAACTCTTACATCTTAAATTAGCTCATTTCTATTGTTATTTTATATTTCACCATAAGGCTTATGGTTTGTCACTTCTTGCTTCTTGGTCAGCTACATGACATCTGCCTCCTTTGGAAGCTACATGGCATCTTTCTGATTTTGCCTGCTCTATACATCTCTGTTCAAATTTCCCACCCAGCTTTTCTCTGCTAAGCTATTGGCTAAAACAAACTTATTCATTAGCCAATAAAGTCAACACATATACATCCTGCATTAGGCAAGGGAGAAAATAATAAAAAGATATGCTTTAAGGTCTCAACTGGATCTCAGAGCTACAGTTTGGCTAATACAATGTAGAAGTCTCTGTTTAAAAAATGATATTTCTGAGTAGAAAATTTAAGAACAACCAAAGTCCGTAGTTTCAATCACCTATAGCTCTGAGTCTGTGATTTTATGAAATTACAGGAAATGTAATGGCTAGAATACTATAAGAACAAAGTACTAGATTTTGTTCAACACACAAAGAGATTTCAAAGTAATTTGCCATAGATTTAGAACTTTTCAGGCAGTTCATCAGATCACTACCTTACTGTATAAAACAATTTTTCAGTAAGCAAAATGTAAGATTTTTTTTTCTGGTGCATGCCTTTAATCCCAGCACTAGGGAGGCAGAGGCAGGCGGATCTCTGTGAGTTCGAGACCAGCCTGGTCTACAGAGCTAGTTCCAGGACAGGCTCCAAAGCCACAGAGAAACCCTGTCTCGAAAAACAAACAAAAAAAAAATGTAAGATTTTTTTTCAATAGTGCATGTTTTAATACCTAGAAACTAATTATAATTCTGTCCCTAAAATACTAGATTTCTGTTTTACTTCAACTGCTATTAATCCCTGATTGTTCATTGGATTTTATGTAGTGAATCAAATGAATAAATCTATAAAAGACCATAGGCTTTCTTTGTGCCTATTAGGACCTCTAGATTTGGGATCTGTTACTGAAAATTAAAGTAGTATTTGACAAAAAAAGAGACAAAATTGCAAAGCTAATTAATTAATTTGCCACTTGCCTTAGAGGTCAATGAGCATCCCAAAAAGGGACCACTAAGGCAAAATTGGACACTTTAGAAACTTAATAAATATACTCTATAATCTTATTAGTAAAAATTGTTAAATTATACAATTCTTCATTTTATCACATTTTTACTTTAGGTATGAATAATAGCTACCCTATTTGACAAGTGACAGTCTTGGAGAGAGCATGCACATTTGTAAAACTTAGAAGAGACACAACTTAATTCCAAGAAACATAGCAATAGAAATAGAGTTGGTTGCCATATTTTCTGCCTTTTAACTAAATATGTTCGTTCCTACTAAATTTCAGTTAATGTAATCTTTAAAATCATATATGAGTTTGATAGTATTCTTTATGAGTCAATATAACAGAGTAGAAAGATTGCAAGTTGTGGAAGAAGACACAGCTAAGTCTGAGCTATTCAACTTTCTAGTTAATTAAGCATGGAAAGACTCAGTTTTATACCCTAAAAAGTAAGCATGGAAATATCAGTTGTGATAAATTAGGTTTTTTTTTCAATTGTGATTATAACAATCTTCCATTCTAAATTCTCTTCTATAATATGACTTTCATAGTCCTACTATCAATAACTTGGGTTGTGTCATTTTACTCTAACATCGTTGGTAGACTACTTTGAACATTTTAGAGCAGCAGAAGTCATATGATTTGCAAAGCTAGATCATGAAAGGCTCTAAAGTGATTTGAATGGTTAATAAAATCCAGTGACAGATAACAGTGTTCAACTTGAAAATCAGAAAAGCAAATTGGCTAGCCATTGGTTTTTAACCTTTACCTCAGTTACCAAAATTAACAATCCTACTTCTATGAATCCTCAGACTGAGCCTGAATCTGAGAGCTGTCTCTTTTCTGTCTTATATTATTCTCTAGCTCTGGGGTTAAAGGCATGCACAACCACCACCCAGTCTCTATGGCTAACTAGTGTGACTGCTGGGATTAAAGGTATGTGCCTGGCCTATATGGCTGCCTAGTGTGGCTGCATTGCATTCTGACCTTCATGCAAGCTTAATTTATTAAAACACAAATAAAATATTACTACATGTCCCCTACTTTATTTAAAGTAAATACAAAGAAGTCTATAACTAGCAAAAATATATTCAACAAGTACAATAACTATATACAATATATATAGTTCTGAACAGTTCTGAATAGCCTATATATATGCAATGAATTCATCAAAACTGCTAGTCAATTTGCATTTGACAAATTCAGAGTAAATACTCCATATCTATCCTATGTTCATGAATCCAAAGGTTGTACCTAATTCACTTTATATTCTAATTTGTATTATCATGATGTCTTTTAATGTCTCTCAACTTTTTACAATTTACACCTCTTTAGTGAGTTTTTTCTGAGTCTTGTAACAAGGAAAACAATACCTGTAACTACCTTACATTTATCTCCCTCAGAGACCTAAGAAGGGAATATTATTAACTGAGTAAGCAGGAAGTTCAAGCAAGTGAATTCCAAAAAAATACAACAAATGACAAAAACAGCTGGTTTCCTAGATGGTCTCCCAAAGTTTCTCTGCAATGTTGAGGCATCTATATTTGGCACAATGGCTATAAATTTCCATCAGACTTTTCTGTGAAGCAAGATATTCTGAAGGACTGCTCCTACTTGTCTTGACAATGGTTGGCAATCACTCCCTTTTGTGTACTGATTGTCCAATTAGTATGACATACTGTCAGCAGTTGAGGCAAGGGCATTTTCTTTGTCAGTGGCTTGATTTTTCCATAAAGAAGTAAATTCTACATGAAGGTTATTGGATGCCCATCATCTTCTCTGATTGGTAGATTGGTGTTTCCAAGAACAGACATGTCTTACTGACATAAATAATAGCCTATGATATTAAAACTTCTTAAATGTCATATTCTGTAGATACCTGAAGTATTTAAAGATGACCTGTCTCTTTAAAATATAATCTCTATTTGACCTTGAAAACATGCATAATATAACTACAAATTTAATTATAGTAGCTGACTAATTACTAACCTGTATTTTCTTAATATTGTAAACAGTTGGTAATAATAATTTAAAGAACTAGAAATCTGCATTACATTGTTAAGTGAGTTGTATAGATACAATATCTTGAACAAGAGAAGAAATTTATAATATGTTCCAACAAAATCAGCACTAAATTTGTATCAATATACAAAATTTGTATACAAAACATAAAATTCCAATTCAATATGAAATATTTAAACTAGTATTTGCTTTTTTAAAGTAGATTTGATAACCTACCTTTTGATCATATTTGTATTGTCCCTTTTTTCCTTTCAGAGTAGATTCAATAATCTGTACCTTTATTCTATCATATCTATATCCCCCTTTTTCCTTTCAAACCAAGAACTCTAAATATATTGTCCTTTGTTTAACTTTTCCCTCTTGACAGTAACCAATAACAACTTGCAACCAATCTCCCTAAATAATGACAAATATTGATAAACCTTTGAATGACCAAAATCTAACAACTCCAACTTTTGGGAATGTGGGTGTCTTATTCTTAAATTTACCTCCTTCTATGTGGGGTTAATAGTATCTTTAGGGGATCCTGAAAAGAAAAATTTGGGTTAATTGTCAAGTCCTGGGAGAGGTAGCTCTATCAATTGTTGTCCAATCTCCGCATAATGGGAAATTGCATGGCTTCTCTCAAGTCCTGGCTAGAGTAGTCTCTGAGATTGGATCAGCTCAACTAGCCACCTGGAAATTGTTCTGAACAGTTTGTAGTCCAAAGCTGATTTTTGGTGATGTTTTTCAGGTTAGTTGTGTTATCATAGTCTTAAAGGAATTATTGTGGGATACCATCCTCCTTTTGGAGACTTTGAAGGTCACTGTTACGTGTATTCAGGGTTCACTGCAGAAAAGTGATAGAGACTCAAACATGAAATCATGTACAGTAAGGTAGATAAAACCTTTTTCTAGATTTAGTTAGTACTCTATATGACCATTAATATCATGATAAAATGTTATATATATATTTATATTATAAAATTTTTACCTTAAGAAAATCCATTAAAGTGTAAATTCAAAACCAGAGGATTATGAGATTAATGACAATAAAATAGTCTTTAAATATTTGTTTATATTTGGTTCCATATCATGTGGCTCTTCTGAAATGAGAGATTTTGCATTTTACTTTAATAAGTATGCTTAGGTTTAAAGAAACAGAGAGTCATACTCCTACAAAAAAAAGGTAACTTTAATCTTTAACCAGACTAGCATTACTAAAAGACTATTTGCTTTATATATCTATAGAGAATATCAGAAAGAGACATTTGGGAAGGTGTATAAAATTTTATTTTGTTGGAAATACAATATACCAATAGATCAATTTAAACTTTTTCTGGGGCCATTGTTTTCTGGATGATTTGCCTTTTTTTTTTTCCAGATGTCTCATTTGTTTAGTGGTCTTAAGATTTCTTTCTTTCTTTCTCTTTCTTTCTTTCTTTCTTTCTTTCTTTTTTATTTTTCGAGACAGGGTTTCTCTGTAGCTTTGGAACCTGTCCTGGCACTAGCTCTTGTAGACCTCAAACTCACAGAGATCCACTCACCTCTGCCTCCCGAGTGCTGGGATTAAAGGCATGTACCACCACTGCTGGGCAGTCTTCAGATTTCTTAAATGGATACCTTTATTCTCCTGAAAAGACAGAAACAAAACCATTCCCTAATCCTAATTTTGGGGAGATTCTCTTTTGGCATGTTAGATCTGATCAAGTAAAACGATCAGTTTTATAAGTTAGTTTTATAGGTTGTTTAGATTAAATGGTCATGCTGTTTGATAAACTATGATCTTTTCTAATTAAGAGGTATCCCTTTTCAAATCAATTATTTATCAGTTTTGATGGTATCCATAGCTTTTATTCTCCTGTGGAAACAAAAGCAAACTTTTGTTTCCTTCTCCAGTATAACACATGTCCTGGTTTCCATTCTGAGGTCAGTACATCTTAAAAGTATATCTGCTGATTTAATTTCATAGCTTTTCCTGTTATTCAATGTCTCTTCAACACTTTTGTTCCTTTCTCATTAGCATTTGGAAAATTCAAAGTTAACAAACATAATGTTATCTATTTCTGGTGGTCTTTCTCATTCCCTACGGTTTCTTTAACATATCCTTTAGAGTTTGAATTGACCTTTCTATAACTGCCTGCCATGTATGTTTTTGTGGTATACCAGTAATGTGTTTAATATTATAATAACCAAAAATGGCTTCATTTTCTTAGAGACATATATAAGAGCATTGTCTGTTTTTTTTTTTTGTTTTTTGTTTTTTGTTTTTTGTACAGGTAACCCCATGATGGCCATAACTTTTAGGAATTGTGTGATTATAGAATCAGCATTTTAAGAACTCAAAGAAGTTGCCCATTGAAAACCTTTATAGGCACTTACAATGTGGTATACATAATTTAATTTTCCAAATTCTACAAAATGAAACACATTGATCTGACAGATTTCATTCCTTAAATTGCTCAGTAGAGTTCAGTTGATATGACTTTTTTATGAAATTTTGAAGCCTTCTACACATTTACAGTCAATAACTAATTGACTTCTACATTACCTTGTGCTCGAGAACCCAGCAGGCACATATGGTATTAGATGCATGTTGTGCATATGGGATTATTCCCATTCCTGATTGTATCTTGTGAAAAAGTCACAATGATAAAATCAATTCTGTATCATATGTTATAAATCAATCTGTTTCAATGTGAAAAACAACTCTTTCTGCATATTATAAATCACTAACTATATTAGAAGCTTCTTTAAAATCACTTAATACCATGAGGATAATATAGAATTCTGGGTTTTGGATGGAATCTTACAGACTTTTGCCCACTTTACCTATTTTTTCTGATTTTTAACTTGCCTTTACTGATTTATTTGCATCAGTATAGCATGTAGGAGATCCAATTATTCATGTTTCCTATATATTACAATGAAGAATCCAGATAGTCCTCATTATAAGTTGAATTTTCTTGCTTTTGGCATATTTGGTATTAACTTCTCTCCAAAAAATTATTCCAATATCTTCATCATGTTGTACGTTCTTTCCATAATTTGTCATTATCATCTTTAGGTAATGGTACTATAATTTCAGTTGAGTCTATTCCTGATAATTGAGAAAGTAACAATTTTTCAGTTATAATTAACCTAGAGAAACTTTCCATCTAAGTTTTTAATTTTTTACTCAGTTTAGGTGGTAAAAGTATCAATTATATGATAATATCTTCCCTCTGCATTAAAATTCCTGTAGGGGAAAGCTTAGTGTGTAATATAACCAGAATGCAGGGAAGATTCACATTCATATGATCCATATGTGCCTTCTGTAATTTCTCTTCCACCAAAGTAAATTCTCTCTAAGCTTCAGCTGATAATTTGATCAGATTATTTAAGTCCTTGTATCTATCTAATGTTTTCTTTTAATTAGTACATCAGGTTTTATTTCAATAGTGCACTGAATATGGAAAATGTCTCCTGGTAAATGTTGAAAGTCATTTTAATTCTGCAACTAATCTCTGATAATTTGGACTTTGGGGGCTCTATTTTGTATAAACCTATAATATTGCCTAAATAATACAGTCTCCTTTTTTATTTTTTCAAGAGCAATTTGAAATTAACAAGGCACATTTTTCTTCTCCAAATATTATTCTTTCTAAAGTACCTGCATTTGAATCAGATATTAAAATGTTGTCCATGTAATGGTAAACTATAGATCCAGGCAATTTCTTTTGTATAATTTCTAGTGGTTGTCATACAAAATATTGGCACTCGGTCATACTATTTAACATTCACTTCGGTGAAAACTTCCATTGATATCTCTTAGCAAGCTGGGAATTATTATAAGCAGACACTATGAAGGCAAATTTTTCTCTGTCTTATTCTTATAAAGAAGAAACAATCTTTTCAATCAACAATTGAAAGAAGCCATGTTTTAGGCAATAGAGAATGCAAAGGAGTTCCAGACTGTAGAGATCTCATTGGCTGAATCACCTTAATAACAGCTCTTATATCTCTTACCATTCTCCATTTTCCAGATATTTAAAACAACAAATACAGGAGAATTACAGTGACTGATTGATTCTTCAATATGCTAAGCATAAAATTGCTTCTGTACCAGCTGTTCTAAAGGCTGTGTTTTCTCTGTTGTTTATGGCCATTGCATAACTCATACAGTTTAGGTTATTATATCAACCACTTAAAGGTAGGATTGTTAGTGACTTTGCATCATCAACAACTATTGTTCCTTGTGCTTGTACAACTAAAATGGTTGGTGACTGCTCTTTATAATATCTTATAATATTTTTCTAGAAACATATGTTAATTTATATTTCATTTCTAAGAGTGGGGGAATGTCAATCAGAGTATCCAATTGATGTAACAAATAATGCCCCCATAAATTCATTGCTATGTTAGCCACATATTGTTTTTAATATTTTTCTCAGCCCTTCAGGCCCTGTAAATTTGGACTGTTTCTCCCTCTGCTTTACCTGAGATAAAGTTATGATCCTTAAAAACTAAACATTGCATCCTGAAAGGCCAATATGGATGCAATGATTGTGGAGAAATTATTACTACTTCTGTATCTCTGTCTACCAGACCTTCAATGGTAATATCAGTTAATTGTATTTTTAATTTTTGTCATTGTTCATTTATAGAAGTTTGCTATAATACTTACTTTATGATTTTTCCTGATTTTTTATTCACTCTTTTATAGATATTCTGTTGTCTAGAACAGCATTGTTTCTTACAATAGGTGTTAGGTTCTTTAATTGCCCTGGGAAGGTGTTTCCTCTATGTTGACAAGAAATGACTGAACTGAATTTGTCATAGGGGCCTGTGAGCGACCCCTCAAGTAGTTTCTCAATGACATAGAATTACTTTGAAAATTCTTTGTTGGCTTGCATTCATTAGTTCAATGCCTGACTTTGCCACACTTTCTGCATAATCATGAAGGGAAAAGTGTTCTGAATGGATTATACTTAGAACAAAGATTGTTTCTGGTTACACCCTGTTTACAATCTCCCTTAAGGTGAACTTGTTTCACAAAATTATAATACTTGACATTCTGATTTTTCCTCTAGAAATCACCACTCCTATCCAAGTATCATTATGGTCATGAGATTTAATATTAACAGTATTTCAAATTTATTCCTGAAAAGGTGCTGACCTTGCCTTCAATGACCTCATTATCATTGGTCATTGAGAATTAGCACTTTCAAAAGCCAGAGATTCAATTATTATTTGTTTAGTTTCTGAATTTGGTATCATTCTATTTACTGTTGATGTCAGTCTTTGTCAGTAATCACTGTAAGCTTATTTTGGCCCCTGTATGACTTTAGTAAATGATTCACTATTCTTTCCTATTTCTTCAGTTCCGTCCCAAACATTCAGAACTACTTCCCAGCACAAAGCCAGGATATGGCCATAATATATGGATTCACTTTCTATAGTAGCCTAATATACTTCTCTAAGAAGTTGATCTTGGGTGATTTCCATAGTTTTAGCTTTACTTCGTTTTCAATAGTCTTATCCCCTACTCTGTACAAGGCATTCCATTATAATTGTGGACGAATCTCTAAAACAGTTTTAACCAAGTCTCTCTAGGCTTTATAGTTAAATCTATTACCAATTGACTCTGAGTTTAATATTTGCTTCACAATACATGAATGTATGCCATATGATACTATTGCTTCCTTATATCTTCTTAAATCTAATATTGACACAGGAGTCCAGTCATCTCTTACAGAGCCTCTAACATTTGGCAGTTCTTATAATGTTACTGGACATATTAAGTTTGGTTGTTTGAAAACCTTATACTTGCTGGGTGGTGGTGGCAAATGCCTTTAATCCCAGCACTTGAGAGTCAGAGGAAAGTGGATCTCTGAGTTCCAGAACAGCCAAGGTTTCACAGAGCAATCATGTCTCTGAAAAATTAAATAAATCAAAAAGTAAAGAAACTCTTAGACTGTTTCTTTATAAATTTCAAACACAATGCTGAAATTGGTACTCCATTATGTTCTTCTGTCTGGATTTGAATATCACTGTAATTTGTTTTATTAAATTTTTCTAAGACCTGTATCTCTGCTGTTAAAAGATAAACAAAGAATTATCAAAATGAAAATAAGGATTTTCAATCCCAGTTAAGCTATCCCTTAATTTAAATCCTTAATTTCTCAATCATGTATTACATAATCATACAGAGACCTAACTTTCTCTAACATAAATGTGTCTCCCATTTGTTAACATGGAAAAAACTTTCCCTTTTAACTAATTCCTCCCTTAAAATATTCCCAATTTTCTCACCAAATCTGCTACTGATGATGAAGAAGAAGTGAGGCTTATTGCTGCTGCATAGAACATTAAAAGCCTGACTGGATTTGAAGGCAGCTGTCAGACCCCGTAGACCCCAACATAGAAACTATCTTTCCCTATCTTGATCAGTATGGAGGTGCAAGAAATAATGAGACACAGTTCACACAGCCACATTGGAAGGGCATCTCAGGCTTCATTCATCCCTTTAGATCTACTCACATTTATTATACAAAACACCTTTTAACCCCCAGGTAAACCAAGGTGGATCCTCATTTCTGGGGGATGCAGGGCTAGGGAAACACCTGCAAATTAGTCACAGCTTTGGAAAGCACCTATCCCCAGGCGATCTATCTTTTAAGAAAGGAAAATTAGCAATACCTACTGCCCTTTGTAAGTTATCCAACTTTCTTGTTTGGCAGGATTGTAGATGCCTAGTGGTCAGTGAGCCTGCCCATAAATTATTTTATATGAAATATGGGCCCACAATCCACTCTCTCTTATTAAATTTTAATAACCCCTATGCTTCTGCAACAGGACAGATAGATTGCCCCTGGCTTGGGCAAAGTCTTCTTCCTTTTACCCAAATTTTCCTGTCTTTGGAAACAGGCATTTGTCATATGCAAGCTCCTGTCTTAGGCATCTGTGGAGAAGAAGCTTTAAACCCATCATTGACTGCTGACCTCTGTAAAGAAAAGAGATTAGTGGAGACAAATATACTTTCAGGCCCTGTGTCTCAATAGCCACACCTTTTGTCAGTATAAATCAGAATGCTTTATGGATAATTATGCTCCAAAGGCTATAGTCTCCTATTTTAAAGGAGATTAGAATCGCCCAAGTTGAAATTGTTTCTTCTGCTGGTTCAGAGCATGACTTAGATCTCACATTTTCAACATATTCATCAACTCTCAACATCCACAGTGGCACAACCTCTTTTCAGTAATTGCCAATAACAACAAGTCACAATGATAATCTTTCCACATCATTGGTCAATACCGAATCTCCAATAATCTTTTTCCATATCATAATTTTATATTTTGTTGGTCAGTGCCAACTCTCCAATTGTCTTTTTCTTCATCATAATTTCATATTTTTTTGGTCAGTACAAAGTATTTAGCACCATTGGTCAATACCAGATCTTTTCTCTCATCATCTTATATGCAGTTGTAAACATCAGGTCATTACCGTTAAGAGTATAATACTATTTACTGTTATCAAATACCGTTTTCAGTCTCTGAACAGCTGTTAAACCTTTAGTCTGCCTCCTTGTTAAGTGAAGAGGGGTTTTAGTCATTCTTTATTTTGAGTCTTTCTTTCCCTGAAGGGAAATTTTTTTTTTTTTTTTTTGGTTTTTCGAGACAAGGTTTCTCTGTGGTTTTGGAGCCTGTCCTGGAACTAGCTCTTGTAGACCAAGCTGGTCTCGAACTCACAGAGATCTGCCTGCCTCTGTCTCCCAAGTGCTGGGATTAAAGGCGTGCGCCACCACCACCCAGCTAGGTCTTAGTTCTTATGTTTAATATTTTATTCAAAATGAGTTCTGTGTCCTAGAAACTGAGAACACTCAAATGTTCAGTCTGTGTCTTATTTCTAAAGCAACCAGGTTTCAAACCACAGTCAGCTGCAGATATCATAGTCAGCTCCATCTCAGCAGAATCTCTTTGTCCGATATCTCTTGAGGCAGAATAGTACCAGGTGTTCCTCTCTGTGGGGGCTGGGAAAGCAGGATTACCAGTTCCTCCTGGAGCTGTTCTTATTATGTTTCTCCTGCTAGGTGGTTGTCAGATAAGCTGTCCTCAGGTCTGTTGTCCTTCTGCTCAATGCACTGTATCAGTCACTCTGGAAGCCATCTAGTTTGATTTTCATCCTGGGAGAAAACACACACATTCTCTAAAACCCATATTAATGTGTGATCAGGCCCTTTCCATATTCCAGTGCAAAGGTCCCTCCACCTTGCTTTAGCAAATGTAGATTTTTGTACTTATGCCACAATCTGTCTGCTGCTGATCACTCACAGACATCTGTATTTTGGAAGTTTAGCTTAAACAATGCATGATTTAAGGCATAGTGTGGCGTCTGATGATACAACTGTCTTAATTTTTTGGAGTTGTGTTTTCAAGGAGCTATGTGCATGCTTCATAATTCTTTACCCTTGGGGATTATAAGGAATGCCAGTCTTATGAACGATATTCCATTGAGTACAAAATTTTTGAAAAGCTTTGTTAACATACCGGGACCCATTGTCTGTCTTTATTATTTTTAAGGTTCCCATGCATGAAAAGCACTTCAAGCAATGGATTATTACACGCTTGGCATCTTCCCCAGTTAGTGCTGTGGCCATCATGAATCCTGAATACGTATCAATAGTCACATGCACATATCTCTATTTTCCAAACTCAGTAACCTGAGTTACATCCATCTGCTATATAAGATTAGGAAGCACTCCTTGGGGATTTACTCCCAAATGAGGCACAGGCAGATATTGTGGGCATTTTTCACATTGCTTAACAATTTGACCAGCAGCTTCTCTGGTCAACTTAAATTGTTTTCTTAAACTTAAGCTGTTTTGATGGTGCAAAAGCATGTGACTGCTGTGCAAGTTCAACCTGAGATACAGCAATTATTTTTGTAAGTTCATCAGCTAGAGCACTACTTTAAGCTAGCGGACCAGGAATATTTGAATGTGCTCTGATATATCCCACAAAACATGGTAACTTTCTACATTGTATGGCTTCCTGAATCTGCTGACACAATATCTTAATGTGTTAATTGCTACTTCCTATATATGGCACTGTTTCCAGGACTTGCAATGCATTATAAATATACCGGTTATCAGTATATAGATTAAAATCCTTATTAGCAAAATTCTTAAATACTAGAGCTACTGCTCGCAGCTCAACTATTTGAGCTGAAGCAGGTTCTGTTTGAACCATATGTCCTTTGACTAAGCAGCCTTTCTATCAGATGAGCCATCAGTGAAAATTAACAAAGCATCCTTTATGGGATTCTGCTACAGTTTTAGGAAAAATGAATGAATGTTGTTGAGTAAACTGCAGTAACTGGACATCTGGTAAAAGACTATTAATCTGACCTTGAAACTGAGCAAATACAATTGCACAAGAATCACTATTTAGAAATAACCATTCAATTTGTAACTTAGTGTAAGGAACATTGATTACAGCTGGTTCTTTGCCAAAATATTTCCTAGATTCTATTCTGCTCTTCTATGTTAAGCATGCTACTACTTCAAAATAAGGATTTAATACTTTAACTGATGATACAGTCAAATGCAGCCACAAAAGTGGTCCGTTCTGCCATAAGACTGCTGTAGGAGCGAGTCTTGTAGGTAAAATACATGCCTGCCGTGTTTGGCTGTAATCGATGTAGCACACCTGCTGTTCCTGTATAACCTGCTCTATCCGTGAAAGTGTCTGCCTGACAGCTTCTGAAAGCTGCCTGCTAGAATTTGGATCACTGTCTCCTTTAAGGATTTCACTTAGAGGCTCGAGGTCTCCTGTAGGAAACCTTAAATAAGGCCTTAGCCATTGTATATTTCCTAATAACCTTTGAAAGTCCCTAATCCTGCTCTAGGATGTCTACTGTCCGGTACAATAGGATCAACTTTCCCTTATTATCCTTGCCTAGACCTTGATTAGGTAATAATCCTTGTTGAAAAATCTGAGTAGTAACAGCTGTGCTGGGAGAATATAAATATACTCCCATTCTGGACATGCTATCTCGGCCCCATAAGTTCACAGGTAAATAAGGAATACTATATGGCTTAAAAGTTCCTTCATGGCCTTCCTCAAATTTCCAATGCAATTCATTACTACTCTGCTCAAGATTTCTAGTCTGACCAATTCCTTGTAACTATGTAATAGTCTCCATTTTTGTCCACTTAGAAGGCCACTGGCTGGTGGTTATAACTGAAATCTGTGCCAGTATCTAGAAGATCAGAAAATCTTTTTCTATTTATAAACAAAGTGAGTTCTGGTCTTTGAGGGACTATTGTCTGTACCCAAAATGCATCAAATGAACCAAGTCTGTCTTCTCTCTTTTCTTTCTTACTCTGATAATTGGTTTGCACAGTTGGAAGTAAGATTAATTGTGCAAGTCTCTGACCTGCTTTCACTATAGAAACTCTATTTGGTGAATGAATCATCATCTTGATCTCTCCCACAAAGTCAGCATCTATGACTCCAGGAGACACTAAGATCCCTTGCATAGTTGAGCTACTTCTCCCTAGCAGTAATCCTACAGTGCCTTTTGGTAAAGGCCCATAGATCTCTGTGGGGAGAGCTTCCATCCCCATCTCAGGCACTAAAACTGTGTATACAGCTGAACTGAGCTCGAGCCCTGCACTACCTGCTGTGGCTCTGAAAAGGTCCTGTATAGATCTCTTTGTGGGGGTGCAGATTGCTGTATTTCCCCATAAGTTTGTTGTGGAGCCTGAGGATGGCCCCTGAATCCATTTCACAAAAGGGGATTTCCTAGATATTCTTTTTTTGATCTGCACTCGCTAGTCCAATGTTTTCTCTTCTGCATCTCCTACACAGTCCTGGTTCTTTTCTACTCCTAGGGCTTGCTCTCCTATCAGAATATTGTCTGATCTGATGTCCCATAAGACCACATCCAAAACATCTCCCAGGCATTCTTGTAGCTTGTGTTCTCCCTGGGGCTAGGTCTCCCTGCTGGGATAAGACATCATTAATTGTCTTTTCCTATAAGGCAGCAGCTAATGCCATTCCTTGTGTATATGATTGGCCAATATCTGAGCAGATTTAGATATAATCTGCAACATTACCCTATTTCTTAAAAGGTCTTATAACTGCCTTACATATAGCATTGGCGTTCTCAAATGCTAACTATTTAATTATTATCTGTCCTGCTTCTGAGTCTCCAATCAACCTATTAGATGTCTGTGTTAGTCTGGAAACGAAATCCAGAAAAAAACTCATCTGGTTCCTGTCTTATACTAGACAACTCCTCATTCTGTTCTTTTGACAATGGAAGCTTATTCCAGGCCTTTTTGGCAGTGGCAGTGATCTGGACATATGCTACCATTTCATATTCTAACTGCTGATTTGCTCCCCATATAGGGTCCTTCGCCTGCCAGCATCTCGTATGAAATAGGAATCTGCTGAGTCCTCTTTCTCTCAGCTGTGGCTGACATTGTTCTGTAAATTCAGTCTTCCACAATAGATAATCTCCTCCTGACAGGCAAGCCTTGGCTATCTGTTTCCAATCTGCTGGTGGCAGAGCTTCTACAGCTATATTCTCCACCAGTGTCTGAGTAAAAGATGCTATGACACCGTATTGATTGCAAGCAGTTTTTAATTCTTTGAGCAACTTAAAAAATATAGGAGTATGAACTCTAAGAAGATTTCCTTGCACATCTCTCTGCTCCATTACTGGGAAAAATTGAAATCCTTGCATGTCTTCTCCTCTGCTAGCGGCTTTTCTGATACAAACTTGTAGAAGCGATTAGCTGCTATAGTTATGCCTCTGCTTCACCTTCGGTGTACTCTGAATTGAGAGTGAATCTAAGCCTGCCATTGCTGTAGGAGGACTATCGTTCTTCTGACAAGAATCCTGTATATGCATAGTTCCTATATGTGTGATAGAGAGGTTACCATCCTTCTCAAGCCTTTTATTTCTTTCTGAACCCTGTCCTCATGTCTCTGCCTCTCAGCGCTGCTGTTTGCTAGTTAGAGAGATGAAGACTTCCTTTCAAAGCCTGAATCATTAGTCTCTGACCTGTTATCACTGCTCTGTTCTGAAACAGTATCTAGCAACTCCTCAGGTGGGGTGGAAGGAACTATCACCTGCTGGTCAGGATTTGAGTCCAACCTTTCCTGTATTAGCATCCAGAAATAAGGCGTATCTTCAGGGATGCTTTCTGGTCCATAATTACAATAATGTCATTGGATTCTCATTCCTACTTCTTTCCATATGGCTATGTTTAAGGTCCTACACTGGGAAAACCGAGGGAATATCTCCTCTATGAATTCTAAAAATTCCTGTATCTGATACTGCTGTACTCTCTCTCTCCTCTGTCTTTTAAAATATCTTCAATCAACTGCATAGCCATTTGATTGCTTTCTCCTTGACCCATATTTCTATATTTACAAATTTTACTCCCAATATTACTGTCCCGTTTTGTTATCTAAGTGCATATTACTCACACATCCACTGATTTTTTCTCACGGGTTCCTCACATCTGGTCACTTCTTCCTTGTTTTTTGGGGTTCGCAGATCAGCCTCACGTTTTCCTCCGTCCTTTCTCCTTTTGGGGTTCAGTGGTCAGCATTCATGGTCTCTCTCGTCTTGCCCTTTCTCCGGCTTTTCTCCGGATTCAGTGGTCAGCACCATGTTCTGTTTTGTACTTCTTGTTCTTTCTCTGGCTTTTCTCAAGGTTCAGCGGTCGGCACCATGTTTTCTTTCGTACGTCTTATTTTTCTTCAGCTTTTCTCGGCATTCAGTGGTCAGCACCACACTGTCTTTCATCTCGGGGTTCAGTGGTCAGCCCCACATTGCTGGCGCCATTATGTCAGAGCCTGTAGGCCCCAACATAGAAACTATTTTTCCGTATCTTGACCAGTAAGGAGGTGCAAGAAATAATGAGACACAGTTCACACAGCCATATCGGAAGGGCATCTCAGGCTTCATTCATCCCTGAAGATCTACCCGCATTTATTATACAAAACACCTTTTAATCCCCAGGTAAACCAAGGTGGATCCTCATTAATATTCTCTTTCCGGGGGATGCAGAGCTAGGGAAACACCTGCAACTTAGTCACCAGCTTTGAGGAACACCTTTCCCCAGGAGATTTGCCTTTTAACAAAGGAGAAGGAGTGATATATCCTGGCCTTTGTTATTTGGCTAACTTTCTTGTTTGGCAGGATTGCAGTTGCCTAGTGGGCAGTGAGTCTGCCTATAAATCATTTTATATGAAATATGTGCCCACAGGCAGCTACCAAGTTTGGCACAAACCCGAGAAAGAGGTTCAGAGAGAGCCTGCCAGAAAAGAAGAAAAAAAAAAAAAAGCTTAGCCAATAAGGAAGTGACTCTGCCCTTGTGTATAGTTCCAGCCTATGCTGGTGGCTATAAAGTCACAGGCAAATGTCTTTTTTCTTGTATTCTTATTCCAAAAGTTGCATGCTGCATGAATAATAAAAACCAAGAGACAGATATTGGGGTTCAAGGTTATAACCAGTAAATTAAAGCAGCTAGCCACTGGCTCTTACCTCTTCTTCAGACACCAAAATAAGTGATTCTGCCTCCACAAACCCTCAGACTGAGACTGAGACCTATTAAAGATGTCCACCATAACTTCTCAGTCTCTATGGCTAACTAGTGTGGCTGCTGTGATTAAAGATTTGTGCCATCACTTCCTAGACTGTATAGCTAACAAGTGTGGCTGCTTTGCATTCTGATATTCAGGCAAACTTTATTTATTAAAATACAAACAATATAAATCTGTAAAAGTGTCAGCTAGGTTTACTTGAAACATTGTATTAGAGGTAATTATCCTCATTTATGAAGATCAACTGCTCACTTACATTTTTGCAATCAGTTGGGTGGTCCCAGTTGGATTCACAGTCCATAATAGTGCCTACTACCATCTATGTGAGAATGCCTGTTGGAAAGACTGCTTCAGTTAGACCTTCAAATGGCTGAAGACCAGTTGGTATTTATTTGGTTGTAATCACTTGAGAAACATTAGGAAATAAACAGCAGAGTCATTTTTAAGTTCTCAATTATGCAAATCATGAATGTGGTAGACAGATGATTATTTTACAGCACACATTCAGGTTTATCTGTTATAAAATTATATTTTATAATGCCTAAAATGTGCAATGCACATTGAGCACATAGTGCAGCACTTAACAGCAATACTTCCCAAAGATTTAGATAAAAATAATGTAATTCCTGATTTACATTAAAATAGTGATATTGACATAGGATTCAATTCTCATAAAATTGTGAATTGTGAAGGTGCTTTTATAGATGTATTTAGTAAAGGTATAATTAAAATAATCCTCTTCATATCTCCATAAAATATTACTCTTGGAATAAACAGATTTCACCTAGTTAAGTGGCTTTTTAACACATTACAGCCTCAATATTACTAACCATAAGTAGTTCACTACAGAATGTTATCTATTCTATTGCAATCAAACATCTACAGAAAACTGGGGGCTAGGCACATGTATATTTAAAAAGACAACCAATTTTCCCACGTCCTTATTTGAACACATATTCCCATCTCTATTCTTACCTCTGCAAATGAAGCACCAAGAACAACCGAGAGTAAACAAGGTCTCACTGAATAGTCATGTGTGAAGCAGGTATAGAATCCTTATCAGTTTATTTTTATTTTTTTTATAAAATGCTGATGACTTTGCCTTCAAACTATGCACTGACCATCTCAGTATTTTCAGAAATAATGGTTATAGTTATATATGCAGAGCTCATTTTTGCATAGTATAAAATTATGTGAGCTCAAGACCTCTATGGTCACCATATATTAGTCAATGTCCTATTTGTAAGAAAAAAAAGCAAAGCACAGGGTTGAAGTCATCATCTGTAATTTCACACAAATGAGAGGTGTGTCATGCATATTGATTACTCCCTCTACAAAATTGAATTTGATGGGAAATTTGAAATGGCCGTAACTACCATAAGAATTATAATTACAGCCCAAATTGCTATCTGAACAAGAATCAAGTATTCTATCACTTGCAGAAATCATTTAATGAGTGTCCACTCCTACAGAAATGTATTATATTTGCTCATTGTGTTTTTGTTCAGGACATAGTTAGGCAACTGTATTAATGAGACTTTATGGCTGTCATTTCTAGGATACAGTTTCACAGTAGACTTCCTAGCACTCTGGATAATATAGTACTGATATTTTGCTTAGAATATTGGTTACAAGTTGTTATAGATAATGGTCAGGAAAAAAGCTAAATAAAGGAAATTAGATTCAAGGTTCCTGTTTCAAAAAAAAAAAAAAAAGGCCAGACGGTGGTGGTGGGGTGGCACAGGCCTTTAATCCCAGCACTCAGGAGGCAGAAGCAGGCATTTGTGGGATTTCA
Source organism: Microtus ochrogaster (assembly GCF_000317375.1). Lineage (NCBI taxonomy): Eukaryota > Metazoa > Chordata > Mammalia > Rodentia > Cricetidae > Microtus > Microtus ochrogaster. The sequence goes on from NC_022026.1 coordinate 20,064,958, forward strand.
AGGTCAAACTGGTCTACAGAGCAAGTTCCATGACATACTCCATAGCTAAGAAACCCTGACTCAAAAAATCAAAAGAAAGGAAGAAAGGAAGACAAAAAGAAAAAAAAAGAAAAAGAAAAAGGGGATATAAATATGATAAGATAAAAAGGTAGATTTATTGAATCTACTTTTTTAAAAGCAACTATTAGTTTTAAATATTTCACATTGGTTTTACTTTTGTATATTGTATACAATTTTTATATATTGATACAAATTTGAGGATAATTTTGTTAAAGCATATCATCCATACATTTTTAATCTTGTTCAAAGTATTGTACATATACAGCTCATTTAACAATGTAATAAAAATTTCTAGTACTTGAAAATCATTATTATCAACTGTTTAGGATAATAAAGAAATATAGGTTAGTAGTTAATTACCTAGTATAATCAAGTTTGTAGTAACATTAGGTATGTTTTCAAGGTCAAACAAAGATATAATTTAGATAGATATGTTATCTTCAAACACTTCAGAGGTTTGCTGAATATGGCAATTAAGATGTTTCAATAACCAAGGTTCTTCATTTTTATGACAGTGATTCATGTCTGCTCCTGGCAGAACCAATCTATTTCAGAGAAAGTAAAGGGCATGGAAGAAATTCTACATGGTGTTTACTTTCTTTTTGGCAAAAGTAAGTCACTGGGCAAGAAAATTTCTCTGCTTCAACTGCTGACAATATGCTCTCGTAACACAAAATATCCTGCTTTACAGAAAAGTCTGTCAACTATGCTAGGCCTGTAGGCCAAAGATGGATGCTTGAATGCTGCAAAGGAACTTTGGATGACTGTCCAGACAGCCAAATGTTTCTCACAGCTTTTGGAAGTCATTTGCATGGACTTTCTGTTTACTCAGTTAATATTATTTCCTTCTTGGGTCTCTGAAGGAGTTGAAGATTAGATAGTTACAGTTGCCATATACAGAAAGCAAGTTAAATTATGTATTAGACTTTGGACTCACCAAGATAGTATAGATATGAGTTTTTTCTTTGATTTTTGTCAAATACAAATGGACTAGACATTGCTGATATGTTTATTGACTGTATGTATTTTATATAGTCATTGTACTTGTTGTATATACTTTTCTTATATTATTTATAGCCTTTTTTTTTAGAAAAATAGGGAAAACATAGTAACATTTCAGTTGTATTTTAATAAATAAATACTGCTTGAAGATCTGAGACTAAAACAGTCCCAATGGTTAACCATACAGACCAGGTTATGGTAACACACATCTTTAATCCCAGTAACTACACCCTAGTAATCACACTAGTTGCCATAGAAATTGGGTGGTGCATGCCTTTAATCACGATGGTGCACATATTGAATCCCAACCCTAGAGAGGATTATAAAATGAGAGGAAACAGCTCTCAAAACATATTCTCATTCTGAGATTCCTGGAGGATGGATCACATTTCAGGCTGAGGTCTAAGTAAGAGTGAGTGGCTGGCTGTTTTGCTTTTCAGATCTTCAGGTTGAACCCCAATTTCTCCCTCAGTTTTTATTAATCATGCTTCACTTAGGTACAAGAGATGTGATGTAGATGTGCCTATTTTGGCCCTGTTTTATAAATCTGTTGATTTCTGCATTGTTTTCATTTATAGTTTTCAATAATGGCTAAAAAATATTCCATCAATTTGATAATAAATAAGGGTTAGGGGATATTGGAAGTGTTAGAAGGAGGATACATGGGAAGAGATCAAGGAAGGGAAATTGGAAACTGATAGACTATATTTTAATTAAAAACTTTTAATAAAATGTCCAAATTGTAATTGCAAAAAAAATTAGAATAAAGAACAAATTTGAATAAAATTTTTGAAAGGGGTCATATTGTAGATTTTGTTTTCAAAATGCCACGAATAAACTCAAGTATGTATATTTAAACTATTTCCTCAGAAAAAAATGTAATGCTATGTCCATGATAAGAAATAACAGGTGGGCTAAGAGATGGGTTAGTAGTTAAGAACATTGGCAGTTCTTCTAGAAGTCTTGAGTTTAATTCCCAGCAACCACATTGTGGCTCACAGTCATCTATAATGGGATATGATATAATCTTCTGGTATATGTAAATAGAGCACCATATATGTAAGATAAATAATTTTTTTAAAAAAGAAAATAAACAATATGGTATTACTATATATATATATATATATATATATATTGCTTGATTGTTTCACATATTATGCATTGTGGCATATTAAGCATGCTTAACATGTGAATTGCTATTACTTATTTTTAAAGATCTCTTGGAATTACTTTTCTTCACCTCTATGTTTGAGGATAGTTCATGATTTTTGAAGATTCATAAAACATATTAAAAATAGCATGCACGGAGAGACTTAGAACACCATGAAATAATCCATCCTTATTTTGCTTTTCATGATTTCTATATATAAAGACAAAACTACAGGAGTACTGCTTTAGAATTTAGACACGACTTTATCTCTCCATAGTCTAGATGTGTAGCTTTCAGCATAGAAGCATATACTGAGCCATTTAGCTTTTCATCATTCTCTGCCTTCTGCAGTTCCTTACAAATAGAGGACCTGATGGTCTGTCTAACACTTTCACACCCTCTTTTTGCTGAGACAATACTAACACAGCTAGAATGCAATGGGAACAACAAAAACCCTACAATGTTGAGTCTAGGTCTAAACTCAAATTTCAATTAGGTGTCTGCATACATAGCCACTATTTATTGTCTATGCATATTCTATAATGGTTTATATTTTCCTTCAAATTTTTCTTCGTCATTTTTTCATGTTCTCAGTGGTATCATGACTTAATGGAGGAAGGTCATTGGCTAATAAAGAAACTGCCTTGGCCCATCTGATAGGGCAGAATTTAGATAGGCGGAGTAAACAGAACACAATGCTGGGAGGAAGAGGAAGTGAGCTCAGAAATTATGCAGCTCCTCTCAGAGCCAGACGCAATGAAGCTCTGACCCAGGATGGACGTAGGCTAGAATCTTCCTGGTAAGCACATCTTGGGGTGCTACACACATTATTAGAAATGGGCTAGTCCAGGTGTGAGAGTTAGCTGAGAAGAGGCTAGATATAATGGGCCAAGTAGTGTTTAAATGAATACAATTTGTGTGTTGTTATTTCTGGGTATAAGCTAGCCAGGCAGCCAGGAGCCGGGCTGTTGGAAGAGGCCCGCAGCTCCCACAACAATGACTACCCACAATAAATTTATTTGATGTGAGTTATCTCTTACCTAGTTTTGTATGTCAGTTTTCTTGATGGTTTACCAATGACATAGTCAGTAACTACGATCTTTCTTGAAAATATCCAAGTCCACAATAATATTTCTTGGGAAAGAATGGGAAACAAAATGCTTGCTCAAACAAAAACAAAAACAAAAACCCCTCATATTCAGTTCAGCCTTTGCATCTGATACAATGGCCTTGCTTCTTTGATTCAAGTTCTGTTCTTTGATTAATTTTTCAATACCTTTAAACTTCCTCCCTTCTTTTCTTCTCCTCACTAGCAAGACATATCACTGGAGCTAATCCCCTACTACATAAAGCTGACCAAGGGATAACACCATGACAGCACTTTCTTAGTTCCATTTTATGTCATGTTCAACCTTTTCAGTTGAACTAAGGTTCAAAAAAGAAAGTATGTCATGAATCCCTATTTGTATTCACAACTAAAGAGCTGAATTTAGTTTGAATTGTATTAATTTTGGTCACAGCAAAATTTTTTCAGAATGTAGCATTCATATCTTATTGTTCAATTCTCTGAACAGGTCTGCCTCCCTTTCCTCCTGAGTGTTGGATATAATGCACTTTTATTCTGAGATACAATGCTTTGAAATAAACACTATATTTAAAATGGCTGCTTTGTAATTAGGTAGTCACATACATGTACTTGAAAACAAGATCATAATACTCCACTCAGAAACATATAATTTAAGCAAGTAAGAGGTTATGTATTCTAAGCAACCCTTTGTTTTGTGAACAACTATTTTTAGTATGCAAATATACAGATGTGCACACTTGTTGCTCTTGAATGAAAAAGTTGTGTCAGAGCTAACAAAAGCAATGAAACTTGCTTAGTTATAATTTAAAGAAAAATTTCAATACATCTTTTGTATGTTGTATTTATGTATAACTTCCATTTTGCTAAAGAGTTACATTTATCATCAACATGAATGTTATGATACATTAAAAGATAAAAGGTACTTCATATAATATGACAGCAAATGTCTAAGTACTTTTTTCATGTTAAAAATGAAATACCTACAATTGTAAAGGGTAATTATGCTACAATTCACAGACCCAGAGAGACTAAGCAACAAGTAGGGTCCGTGGGGGGCGGACAACTAGATCTCCCTGAGAAGTAGAACTAGAAGAGATTTCTCGAGTGGACTGAGGGCAGGTGGAGATGGAGCATGTCCGAGCGGGTTTGTGGGGATACTGAAAGTGACTACCAGAAAGGGGATTGCGTGATCAGGCAAAAAGATGGCACAAAAGAATTTCCCAGGAATCTACAAGGATAACCTCAGCTAAGACTCTAAGCAACAGCAGACACATAGCATGTACTGGCCATCCCCTTTGAACAGATTGTTGCCTAGCCCAATTGTCATCAGAGAGGCTTCATCTACCAGTTGATGAACACAGATGCACACTCACAGCCAAATATTAGGAAGAATTCAGGGAATTCTGTAGAAGAGGTGCAGAAAGGATTTTGGGAGCCAGGGGAATCCAGAAAACTCAGAATCAGTTAACCTGGGCACGTAAGAGCTCACAAAGACTGAATCAACAACTAGAGAACCTAAACAGAACTTGCCTAGGCATTCTGCATATATGTAACAGTTGTGTATCCTTTTGTGAGACACCTAACAGTAAGTGCAAGGGCTGTCATTCTGACTCTTTTACTGTATTTTGTGACTCTTTTCCTCATATTGGGTTTATTTTCCAGCCTTAATACACATGTAGATTTTCATTCTTACTGCAAATTGATATGCCATATTTTCTTGATTTCTATGGGATGTCTGCCCATTGAAATGGAGGAGGAGAAGATGGGGGGAAGCCCAAAGAGAAGATAGGAGGGAGTTGGAGGAGAAGAGGGAGGGGAAAGTGTAGCTGGGATGTAAAATACATAAATACATACATACATAATTTCATTAAAAATCTGGAATGTCCATTGATTAGGCCACACAACTCAGATAATTCAAAATAAAAGTTTTACTACTAATTATAAATTCACCATAAAAATCTGGTGTTTTATCTGAACTAGAAATGATATAAAAACCCAATGTTAATTTCTGTGTTAATTTCAGTACTAATTTTGTGATAGTATATCAAGTGGCTTGCACAGGGTAAAAATATTTCTTCATTAACATATCAATAATTCTACAAAGGAAATGTATGTGACAGAAAATATGACAAATGAGAAATCTTTAGTAGCATAAAACAAATCATATCTTTAATGAAGGTTTTACATAAAATTTTGAAGTTTGATGGCATAAGTTATATATATCCACAATACATATTTTTGAATAGATATTTATGTGTTTATTATATACATCAAAACAATAAATGTTTACATATATATTTTGAGAGACATATTTTGATAATTGGTAAGTCCTGTATAAGGATTTTAAGTATTTTACTTCATAAAAATTTAATAAAATTCTATATACCCAAATATCATTCTTTCATTATTAATAAAGAAAATTTCCAAAAGCCTATGTTTCAACAAAGGTTTTATTAAACATATTTTCTCTTCAAATAATGGATACTTCATAAATACTTTTCTCATTGTAATAAATTTGTGACTGTCAGTAGATAATATCAGCCATGTTGGATTATTTTCATATTTCTGCTATTTAGTAGGATATCTATTAAGAGTTAGGTGAGATGATGAATTGGGAGAGAATTAATAAGTAGATAAGGAATGATATAGGATAATGTGGCCTGATTGTAAGAAATAAAATTGAATGAAGGGGCTGAAAAGATGATTCACTGGCTTAGAAAGCTTAGTATACTTCCACAGGACCTGAGTTCTGTTCCAAATACCTACATTTCGTACCTCACAATGGCCTGTAACTCCAATTATAGGTGATCTGACTTATTGTAGATATACTAGCTATGAACCAATGCAAATTCACATAAACTCATGTCATACACACACATACGCATAGATCAGTAAAACTCAATAAATCCTTGTTAAAAGGTGAATGAAAAAGTATGTAGGAGTTAATTTGGAAAAATAACTTATAATTGAGAGAGTCTCTTCCAAGACTTAGTACAATAAGAATACTCAGTACTAAAGTACTCTTAACCACTGAGTCAGATTTCAAGATGTACAATGTCCTAAGGGTCCTGTTATATCACTTTTAAGGTATATGTACTTCTAATCACCTGTATAAGTAAGATTTCAAAGTTATATCACTCCAACATTTCATCACTTATCTGACAATATTCTCAGTATCAGTCTCCTATAGGCAATTGTTATAATGATTGTTAGTCAATCAAGTTAATTTTTCTCCTTTGAATTCTGCACAAAAGGAATCAGGTGATAATATGCCCTTCAGAGGAAGGAGTCTCTGGGCTTAATATAACTATAACATTTTGGGGAGTCATCTATGTGTGTGTACATGTAAATATTTCACATTAATCATTAAAGGAAATACTGATTTTATTAGTTTTCTATTGTAAAAAGACTACCACCAACATCTATAAATGAATCTTTTTATGACCTTCTTTCCAATTCATTTAGGTAAATATTTTAGGATGATCTCTGAAGATTGTTTCTAAGACTTGTGACAGTTTTATAGTCACCTTTACTCCAAGCCAATGATGACTTCTACTACTTTGCTACTGAATGTAACTGGTGTTCAATAGTCATTTTACTACCCGAATTATTAAATTCCAGCCTTATTTGTTTTTTCCTTGGGCATTTATTCTCCTTAAGAATTTTTTCTCCAGCAGCTTGGGCCTGCTCCTCCAGAGTTCACTGGCTTGGGCCTGAATAATTTCAGGGGATCCCATTTATGAATTGTTTTTCTCAGTGTCTATAATACTGGGGTTATATTTAGGAAGTGGTTTCCTGTGTCAATTCACTCAAGTGTACTTCTCTCTTTCTCTTCATTAAGGTTTAGTGTGGTTGGTTTTATGCTGAGGTGTTTGATCCATTTGTATATGACAATAGATATGAATCTATTTGCATTCTTGTACATGTTGATATTCAATTATGCCAGCACCATTTGTTGAATATGCTTTCTTTTTTTTCTATTTTATATTTTTGCTTTTTTGTCAAAAATCAGGTGTTTGTAGTTGTATGGATTGACATGCAGGTCTTCAATTTGATTCCATTGATCTGCTGAATGTGTTTATGCCAATACCAGGCTGTTTTCAGAACTGTAGCTCTGTAATAGAGTTTGAAGTCAGGGATTGTGATGCCTCCAGAAGTTCCTTTATTGTACAGGATTGTTTTGGTTATCCTGGATTTTTGCTTTTCCATAAGAATTTGAGTACTGTTCTTTCAAGGTCTGTGAAGAATTTTGATGGGATATTGATGGGCATTGCATTGAATATGTATATTGCATATACATATTGTCATTTTTACTATGTTAATTTTACCTATACAAGAGTGTGGGAGATCTTTTCATTTTCTGAAATCTTCAATTTCGTTCTTCAAAGACTAAAAGTTCTAATCATACAGGTCTTCCACTTATTTTGTTAGAATTACTCCAAGATATTTAAAGTTTTTGTGGCTATTGTGTAGAATAATCTTTCTCTGATTTCTTTCTAAGCCCATTTATCATCTGTATAAAGGAGGGCTACTAATTTTTTTGAGTTAATCTTGTATCCTGCTACATTAATGAAGGTATTTATGAGTTGTAGAAGTTCTTTGGTAGAATTTTTGGGGTCACTTATGGGTCACTTATATAAACTTTCATAGCATCAGCAAATAGTGAGAGTTTGGCTTCTTCTTTTTTTTGATCTTTATGTCATTGGTCTTTTTTTTGCTGTCTTATTGCTCTAAATAGAATCTCAATAGACATGGAGAATGGACAACATGGGAAAAATAAAGTACAAGGCCTCTTTACTAAATTAAGAGCGTAAGGAACATGGGATAGTGTAGAAGTGTAGTGTGCAGGTTGAGAGAGAGGACTGGCTGTTTTACATTTGTATTTTCAGATTGCACCATTGAAATACTTAACCAAGACCATACCTCCTAATATTCCCTATTAGCTTCTTTAACTGGGGAGCAAATATTCAAATTCCTGAGACTATGGGGGATGTTTGTCATTCAAACCACCACAATTCTGAAGGTGAAGAGTCTGTTCTCACGTGTTATGTGGTAGTATTCCTCTTGTGTGTAGTAGCAGTGATAAGGGTCACTTATCTAAGAATTCTAAGAATTTTGACCATATAAATCCACAACCATATCTTTTCTCTTTATCTTTCATTATTCCCTCAGACTGTCTCACATGTATCATTTTTGTTCACCAATATAAAATCTAAGAACCTTAAACAAGTGGAAATATCAGACATTTGCTTTTCTGAATCTGACTTAATTCACTTAATATGGTGATATAAACTTTCCAGAAAAATAATAATATAACTTCTTTTTTATGTCTAAACATAACTTTATACTCTCTTGAATTTTACTTATTTTTTTTCCTTATATCTGTTTCAACATAGAAATGAAGAATGTCAGAAGACAACTTCTGGGAGATGCTTTGCTCTTGACACTTTGGAAAATACTGAGTTTTACCTAAGGTCTTTAGGCCCATGTGATAATGTCTTTTGGCACTGAGCATTCTGGCTACTCTACACTTCTTTTTGTTCAGTCCTCTGTTGGTGGAAACCCAGGTATTTTCTCCCTTATACTCATAAACTCTTGACTGGAAGCCATGACGGCCTTTGATACATTTATTTATTTATTTATTTTTATACATAGCAGTATTTACACACTCTCTGTTGCTGATAACCAATATCATTTTCCCTGGTATGCCAGACTCAGGAACTGTAATATATACTGAAGACCTTTTTGCTGGTCTCAATACATTTCTATATTCACCTAGTAGATACTACTTTTCAACAGAACTGCTACTATAGCTAACACAGAATACTGCCACCATAGGATTACATATCCTTCCACAGATCCCCTATCTATAGGTGGTTCTCTCTAGGGTATAGGTTAGTATACTTTGCATGACCCTTATCACCGCTACTACACACAAGAGGAATACTACCACATAACACATGAGAACAGACTCTTCACCTTCAGGCAGTATCATTTTTGCAACTTGTCATCTGTAGTAAACTCTTGTCATTCTGTCTTGTCATTTCTACTTGTTAATTCATTTCTGATTTAGGTATATTTGCAGACTATTGAGATCCCAGTGACGAAACAAAGTACAATTCCACAAAACTTCATTCTAGGTAACTAATGGATGTACTGGGCTCTCTTATAGAGAAAGGATGAAGATAGCAAGAATGACTCCAATGTAGCTGTACTACAAAATTATCACAAACAAGGAAGACAACTTCTCCATAACTGGTAGATAGAAGCTCCAGTAACAAACGACAAATTTCCAATATTTTCTTTCTTTCTTTCTTTCTTTCTTTCTTTCTTTCTTTCTTTCTTTCTTTCTTTCTTTCTATGAAATAACTTCAGGCCATGGTTGATCAAGGGAAAGAAAACTGTGGATCAAGGAGACTCCTACGTGTTCAAAGAAACCTGACCCAAGGTTAATTTCATTTAATTCACCCAAATGCAAATGCAGGCTTCATGATGTGATTGAATATGCCCGAATACATACATATAATTTAGATTATTTGGATGTTGTTCTTCATAATTAATGACTTCAAAAAACATCTGGAATATAAACTCAGTAAAATTGAAAGAATGAGCAATACACAAATAAAACTAGTGTTGGTACAAAACATGGCTAAGCTTAAAGGAAATACAAGATAGTTTATGCTGAGGCCAAATCTCAGTGACAGTGACCTAGAAACACAGATTACCTCTATTGCAGTGTCCTCAGAATTCTATATCTAAGACAACTTCAAGGCTTCTGGCTGAGATGATTCATCTTTACAGCCTACTCCAGCCAAGACTTACCCATTATCCTAAATTTTCTGAGGGTTTCTTAAAGATTCCAGTGCCCTCAGACAACAGGAAATAATCTAGAGAAGAAAATGCCCACATTCCCAGAAAATGGGTTATATATGTTAGTTATCATTTAAGAGAGGCTAGAATACAAACTGTCAGATTTAGGAGAAAATCTAAAGAAAAGGGTTAAGTTCCATGATTTCTTTCTAATAAAAAGGAAGGAAAATAGGAAAAATAGTTTTAAAAAGGTAGATTATTGAATTTACTTTAATCCAAAAAAATCTATTAATCTCAAAATATTTATATTGGTATAGATTTTGGTATACTGACACAAACTTAAAGTTATTTTTAATATCCTATATGTATATATCTTCTCTTGTTTGTGGTGTGTGTGTATGTGTATGTGTGTGTGTGACTTCAGAAAGTCACAGTCACATTTCAATCTTTTGTCTTCATTTGCTAAACAAAATTATCTCCCAGGAGATTTAAAATTTAAAAATATTTGAGTAAAATTTGCATGGCCATATTGGGGGGATACTTGTATTTTCACTTTTTCTTTAAGGTCCCTTAATGTAAACACTTACTTCTCAGATTATGTTGTTGGAGATGCTGTTTAAGTAGAGTATCCTAAAAACAGAATTATTTTACCACTTTTCTCAGAACTGAGAGAAATTTCAGAACATACCAATTGCCTATGTCTGAAATTCCAAGGATCTGCAAATGAACAGGTGTCAATGTAACTGGTGATAATTGATGGCTAATTATGCAAGCAATAACACTCCAGGGTATGGACTTGCTTGCCAATACATACAAGTCTTAGGTGTGAGTTTATTAGCATGAAAACATACAATCAGGAAATTGTATTGTACAGAGAAATTGCTTTTGAAAACACAAAGTACTTTTAAGTAACACATACTATTTTGAAAATATATTAGTATATTACACAAAATTGTTTAATTAAACCAAAGCAATCAGATTCAGACAGAACAGTTTATAATATCCCACTGAGTGAAGATTTTTTTTTTTTACCTTTCATGTAGCATTTCATCATTCTGACCACTTCCCTTATGACTGTTGAATCCCAAAAGCCAGTTGGTTGGAAAAATATCAAATACCTTCATTCCCCTTTAGAAGTAGGCATTAGTGAACTAAATAAATTCTATGTGAAAATTTATAAGGTAACAGCAAGAAAATGCTTTCATATACACTATCAATTATCTTTTACTTTTGATTTTTTAAGTTATGTGCCACCACACAAGACTAAACTATCATTTATATTTGACTACTATGTGATAAACTATTGTCATGTTCCACGTCAACAAACTAAAATATCAATTATGTTTTACCACTATGTGGCAAATTATTTTCTAGATTCTGAAGATCAACTTTGTACCCAAAAATTGACAGTTGATAGTCACTATTAGGAAAATAATGCTCTTAGCTGAAAAGAAATTTGTAGGAAAATAATGATTATTGTCAGGGTTTCTGCCCCACCTGGTCCCCACAGTCATTAAGTCCCAAAGAATTCACACAGAGATTTACATTAGTTATAAACTGATTGGCCCATTAGCTCAGGCTTCTTATTAACTCTTATAAGTATATTAGTCCATTATTCTTGTCTAAGCTAGCCACATGATTCAGTACCTTATTCAGTGACGCAGTCACATCTTACTTCTTCTGGGGCTGGGTCACAATTTCAGACTAAGACTTTCTTCTTCCCTGAATTCTCCTGTTCTCATTAACCTGCCTCTACTTAGTGTCTAATTGTCCTGTTTACACTTCCTGCCAGGTTACTGGCCAATCAGCATTTATTTAAAATATAATTGACATAATACAGACCATTGTCCCATACCACTTCCCCCTCTTTAAAAAAAGAACAACAACTCTGAATCTAATATCTTTCTTTCATTATTGAAAAAAATTCTGCCTCCTCCCTGCCTCCCATTTCCCTCCCCCTACTTCCCTCCTCTTCCACCCACTCCTTTTCCCCTCCCTCTCCAGTCCAAAGAGCAGTCAGGGTTCCCTGCCCTGTGGGAAGTCCAAGGTCCTCCTCACTACATCCAGGTCTAGGAAGGTGAGCATCCAAACTGGCTAGGCTCCCACAAAGCCAGCACATGCAGTAGCATCAAAACTGAGTGCCATTGTCCTTGGCTTCTCATCAACCCTCATTGTCCGCCATGTTCAGAGAGTCTGGTTTTATCCTATGCTTTTTCAGTCCCAGTCCAGCTGGCCTTGGTGAGCTCCCTATAGATCAGCCCCACTGTCTCAGTGGGTGGGTGCACCCCTCGCCATCCTGACTTCTTTGCTCATGTTCTCCCTCCTTCTGTTCCTCATTTGGACCTTGGGAGCTTGGTCCAGTGCTCCAAAGTGGGTCTCTGTCTCTACCTCCATCCATCGCCAGATGAAGGTTCTATGGTGATATGCAAGATATTCATCAGTATGGCTATAGTATAGGACCATTTCAGGTTCCCTCTTCTCAGCTGCCCAAGGAACTAACTGGGAACATTTCCCTGGATACCTGAAAACACCTCTTGAGTCAAGTCTCTTGCCAATCCTAAGATATCTCCCTTAATTAAGATATATACTTCTCTGCTCCCATATCCACCTTTCCTTTATCCCAATCATTCCATTCCCCCAAGCTTCCCCCATTCTCCCCTTCTCACTTTTTTCTCCCAATTTCCCCTTACCCCATACCACCCCACCCCAAGTTCCCAATTTTTGCCCAGCAATCTTGTCTACTTCCAATATCCAGTAGGATAACTATATGTTTTTCTTTGGGTTCACCATCTTATTTAGCTTCTCTAGGATCACAAATTATAGGATCAATGTCCTTTATTTATGGCTCTAGAAACCAATTATGAGTGAGTACATCCCATGTTCATCTTTTTGGGTCTGGGTTACCTCACTCAGGATAGTGTTTTCTATTTCTATCCATTTGCATGCAAAATTCAAGAAGTCATTGTTTTTTACCGCAGAGTAGTACTCTAATATGTATATATTCCACACTTTTTTCATCCATTCTTCCATTGGAGGGCATCAAGTAGGCTTCATCCCAGAGATGCAAGGCTGATTCAACATATGAAAATCTATCAATGTAATCCATCATATAAATAAAATGAAAGAAAAAAAAACATACGATCATTTTATTAGATGCTGAAAAAGCATTCAACATCCCTTTATGATAAAGGTCTTGTGGAGATTAGGGATACAAGGGTCATACTTAAATATAATAAAAGCTATTTACAGCAAGCCGACAGCTAACATCAAATTAAACGGAGAGAAAATCAAAGTCATCCCACTAAAATCAGGAACACGACAAGGCTGTCCACTCTCGCCATACCTCTTCAATATAGTGCTTTAAGTTCTAGCAATTGCAATAAGACAACATAAGGGAATCAAGGAGATTCAATTTGGAAAGGAAGAAGTGAAACTTTTGTTATTTGCAGATGATATGCTAGTATACATAAGCGGCCCCCAAAACTCCACCAAAGCACTCCTCCAGCTGATAAACACCTTTAATAATGTGGCAGGATACAAGATCAACTCCAAAAAATCAGTTGCCCTCCTATACGCAAAGGATAAGGAAGCAGAGAGGGAAATCAGAGAAGCATCACCTTTCACAATAGCCACAAATAGCATTAAATATCTTGGGGTAACTCAAATCTAGGAAGTGAAAGATCTATTTGATAAGAACTTTAAGTCTTTGAAGAAAGAAATTGAAGAGGATACCAGAAAATGGAAGTATACCCCTTGCTCTTGGATTGGGAGGATCAACATAGTAAAAATGGCAATTCTACCAAAGGCATTCTATAGATTCAATGCAATCCCCATCAATATCACAATAAAATTCTTCACAGATCTTGAGAGGAAAATAATCATCTTTATATGAAAAAAAACAGGATAGCCAAAACAATCTTATACAATAAAGGAACTTCTGGAGGCATTACCATCCCTGACTTGAAACTTGTTAAGAGCTACAGTATTGAAAACAGCTTGGTATTGGCATAAAAACTGAGAAGTCGACCAATGGAATCGAATAGAAGACCCTGACTTTAACCCACAAAATTATGAACACCTGATTTTCGATAAAGGAGCTAAAAGTATACAATGGAAGAAAGAAAGCATCTTCAACAAATGGTGCTGGCATAACTGGATGTCTAGCTGTAGAAGTATGAAATTAGATCCATATCAATTACCATGCACAAAACTCAAGTCCAAATGGATCAAAGACCTCAATATCAAACTGAACACACTGAACCTGATAGAAGAGAAAGTGGGAAGTACTCTACAACATATGGGCACAGGAGACCACTTCCTACGTATAACCCCAGCAGCACAGACATTAAGGACAACATTGAATAAATGGGACCTACTGAAACTGAGAAGCTTTTGTAAAGCAAAGGATACTGTCACTAAGACAAAAAGGCAACCTACTGACTGGGAGAAGATCTTTACCGACCCCACAACAGACACAGGTCTGATCTCCAAAATATATAAAGAACTCAAGAAACTAGACTTTAAAATGCTAATTAACCCAATTAAAAAATGGAACACTGAACTGAACAGAGAGTTCTCAACAGAAGAAGTTCAAATGGCCAAAAGACCATGTTCAACCTCCTTAGAGATCAGGGAAATGCAAATCAAAACAACTTTGAGATACCATCTTACACCTGTCAGAATGGCTAAAACCAAAAACACCAATGATAGCCTTTGCTGGAGAGGTTGTGGAGTAGGGGGTATACTCATCCATTGTTGGTGGGAATGTAAACTTGTGCAACCACTTTGGAAATCAGTGTGGTGGTTTCTGAGGAAATTCGGAATCAACCTTCCCCAGGACCCAGCAATACTACTATTGGGAATATACCCAAGAGATGCCCTATCATATTACAAAATCATTTGTTCAACTATGTTCATAGCAGCATTATTTGTAATAGCCTGAATCTAATATATTTTGTTTAGCTTTCCTTCTGACCATTAGCCATAACAACCTGTAACCAACATTCTAAACATAGAAAAGTATCCATAGTCCATTTTTTTGGGAATGTGAGCATAGTTTTCCAGGCTACTTCCCGCTGGTTAGGGCCACTGATAATCTTATGGGGACCTAAAGAAAATTTAGAATTATGATCAAGTCCTGACTGGAGTAGTCTATGAGGCTTGGTCATCTCAGAAGCATCTTGAATCTGTTCTGGATGTAGAACTCACATATCTGGACCATCTGTTTCTACCAGAGATTTCTCAGGTAGTCTTCCTTGATCAAAACTGATTTTTCTTAACTCAGAATAAATCCATAGCTTCTCATTTTCTATGGAAACAAATTAAAAACTCTTATACAAAGTAACATATCTTTTGATTTCAATTTTGAAAGTCAAAATACCTATCTTGGATTAATTCAACAGCATTTATAAACAAGTATCTTTTGGCAGCTGTTGCTCTGTCCTCAGCAGTCAAACAATCCAAAGAGAACATAATAACATACAGTATCCAGATTCTCTGTGTGTTTTCCACAAGGCTAACATAGACAAGAATGATGGGCTAATAGAAATTATAAGAGTTACTAGGCCTATCAGTTTATAATAAATGTAGACCTCTGTGTGATTTCTCTGGGACTTAATGACTGTGGAAACCAGGCAGGACAGAAACCCCGAGAACAAGTGATTTTATTATAGATACTCTTTTTCATTTTGGTGCTTAGTGCATTATATACACAGATTTAAGAAACAAAATATATTCCCCTTTTAAATACTTTTGTGAAGAACTAGTAACACAGTTTAACAACAATTATTGAAATCCAGTTCTGTTTCTGAGTTACAATTCAAACATCTCCTGATTTTACCACTTAAAATGATGTCCTCCTAGTCTGTCATAGGCACATCTAACCAGGGCACTGCCATTGCATTATCACCCCTGTCCTGGCTACCTACTCACATTCTGCCTGTTTCCTAACACAGCAGATAGGGTGATGGGATAATTAAAATCATGCAACTCCTCTGCCAAATATGTCCTAACGTCTTCAATCTCATTTAAATGAATTCACAATCTTCTTGTTAACAACAGGCCATAGAGAAGATCTCATAAAAAAAAAAAAACCTTTCTATTTCTCCCTTAGTCTTTCTTTTGTCATTTCCTTAACTTCTTTGTTGGCCTTGGAAATTTATATTTACACAAATACTTGAGCCGCTTTATTTTGTCTCTACTATTCTCTCAAGTTACTTTACCCACATAGGTACCTAACTAAAATCTTGCCAAAAATTTCACCTTAAAAGACACACTGTTCAAATATATTTATCATCTAGTTATCAGCAATTATAATTTAAGCATTCTGCTAATGTATAAAAACATGTTATTAAGACATTCGTCACAATGTAATGAATGTTATAAACAGATATATGACCAAAACTTTTAGTAGGTATAGAACTTGGTCTTTGTGATATTGTTAGGTCAGTAGCATAGAATAGAAGTTGTAATGTATACCATTTATTCTTCTTCATCATGATACTCTGACCCCAGGAAGTAGTAGTAAAATAGAAAACTGCATTAGCATGATACAAGGAAATGAACAGGTCAGTCGGAGGCCACAGGCTACATTCATAGTTAAAAATTCTGTTGCTAGAAGAAAACAAGTCATGCTCACACCCTAGACCAAATATTCTGTTGGCAAACAACTTCCCGAGTAGAATCTATTGCTATCTCCTTAGGGGAACTGGAACCTAATGTGGATTCTTAGATTTTTGTTTGAGATAGAAACAGATCAACTTCTCTATTTCTGAAATACAAGGTCTGAATATTAGCCCCACATGTTGACCATATCCTTGACAGAGCAGAACTAAATCTAAATCTAATCTACATCTAAATCTAAATCTAATCTAGATCGAAATCTAGGTAGGACCTTTGTTTGAGGTAGAAACACAATAATTTTGAAGGAATAGAGGTAAGTTCTAACTCTCTGACCTTTGGTCAAGGTGGAAATAGGCATCCACACTTAAAACATGTAAATATGCAAATATATAAAAGCCCCAGATTTACCATTCTTGAGTACTTATCCAAAGGAATCTAAATTAGCATCCTGTAAACAAATTTTCCCACTCATATTTATTGTGGTACTATTCACAATAGCAAGTCAGAGACTCAACCTCCATGTTTATCCACTGATTAGTGGAATGTGGTATGTAGACAGAGTAGAGCATTACCCAGTTACAAGAAAAGATGTAATAATGTTATGTGTTGGAAAAATAGATCAATATCAAGGAGAGTGAGAAAAAATATATTTTTTAGTATATTTGGTATGTGCATTATATGTTATGCTGTAAAGAATGGTTGGTTACTTAATTATCTGTTTTATTTTTTGATTTGTTTTGTACTTTGCTTTACTTTTTATAGCACTATTTCTTTTATTTATTTTCTTTCCTTGATCATCACTAAAGCTAGTATTACTTTTTAGTAGAGAATCCATTGAAGAACTATGTTTCTCAGTTTGCCTAGAATCAGAATTGTACAATTTCTGTCTTTCATTTCATGGGGAAGGGTTGAAAATGGTTCCAATTCCAATATTGAATGATAAATCTTTCAGAGTATATTTGTATGTTAGTAACCCATCTGCCAACTGGTACTATATTCTGTCTCATTTCATTAAGAAATGGCTTAATTCTCTTCTAAATAACATAGTGCCATTTTATAAATTTGTATATTTTAGTTTTTATCATTTTCTAGATGACTAACTTCTTGAGCACAGAGCCAAGATTAATTGATTTTATTCTCTAAGGTCTCAATATTGTCATATTTATTCAATATAGCATAATGGATTAAGATAAATTTTATTTGGGTAAAAACTATTGTGTTTATTTTGTATGAGATGCACATGCTTTTAAATACTTATAACTGTGTTTGCTTGAAATAACACATCTTAAGGTGGATATTATGGTAAGATGTCTAGCTATGAAATATTAGTTGATGATAATTAAAGTGTTCTAGAAATATTAGTATTAGTTAAGCTAAAGGATTTCACAAAACTCCAAATCATGTATTTGTGGAAAGAAAAGGCAGGGAAAAGGGGTCTTGATTAGAGGGAGAGAGTATAATCAGAATACATTTATATATTTATATAAATTTATATATCTTGTACACATATGTCTTTGTGAAACTGTTAAAAAACAAAATTAATTCTAAAAGGAATAAAGTCTGATGGGATTCTCCTCAGCACGTTTTGAATATCATTGGCTAGTAGAGAAACTGTCTTTGGCCTACACAGAGAAGAACTTAAATAGGTGGGGAAAACTAAACTGAATACTGAGAGGAAAAAAAGGCAGAGTCAGGAAAAGCCATGGAGCCACCAGAGGAGACAGAAGTGAGCTGTCAGCTGAAACCTTGCCAGTAGACCATGCGCCTTGTAGTAAAATATATGTAAAAAAAAAAAGGAAAAGAAAACACAATTTATCAACTTAATAAAACTTGTCTGAGATATACTCTGAAAAAAAAAGAAATGGGTTAATAGGGTTAATACTAGATGTAAGAGATAGTTAGCAATACACTTCAGGGATTAACCTAGCAGTGATTTAAATAATATTGTTTCTGTGTGATTATTTCAGGAGTCTGGACAGCCAGGAAATGACAAATGGCCACCTACAACAACAGAAGTCTTTAATAGATTACCATTTTATTTATTCTATGGGAAAAGAAGAGTAAATGGAAAAGTCAAAAAAGGTGGTTAAAAAAGATAGTAAGTGGCAATCATTTCTTTTTTTTTAATTTTTATTGAGTTCTACATTTTTCTCTGCTCCCCTCTTTTTCTTGAAAAGTAATTTATTCAATTATAATTAGCAAGTATTAATTCCACTTTTGCTACCAGCTAACAATGCCTTAAGCTAGTCATTTCAAGTTGAATTTTAGATTTCATCATTTGTTAAATAAAGATAGCATGACAATTTCTTTAGTATTTCATTTTCAAGGATTACATGAGATAATCTATTTGAACTGTTATTTAATTATACTACAGCACAAAATTATTACTGGTCATAACCATTGTCATTCCC
Source organism: Microtus ochrogaster (assembly GCF_000317375.1). NCBI lineage: Eukaryota > Metazoa > Chordata > Mammalia > Rodentia > Cricetidae > Microtus > Microtus ochrogaster. Next base: position 20,084,099 of record NC_022026.1, read on the forward strand.
GAACACCCACTATACTGATATTGCTCCAATATTTACAGCTTTTAGCTTTGCCTTGTCAGTGAAATCATTTATTAAAATGAAATCTTTTGTCAAATGTAACTTATAAATATGGAACTATGACTGAAGTAAGAACAAGCCTCAATATCTATTGTCAGCCTCCTCCTTCAGCTTATATAAAGAAAGCTGGGAGTCTTCAGAATATAGAATAAGTTATCGTGAACCTATGTAAAAAACATGATGTGACCCTGTATGTCCAGTTTTTAGACAACAATGTATGAATATATAGAAATTGCTTCTCTACTTCTCAAAACATTAGAGATAGATGAGATGGTCCTATAAAGAACAAAAAGTCAAACTCCATAGAAAATATAGAGGACATATGTTGAACAATTTCTACCAAATTTTCAATACTGAAAATATTCTCTCATCTTTTAGAAGTGTAACTAAAACATTAATAATACTTAATTGCCTTAGAATTAATAAGATACTGGTAGTGAAATACTGGGGGTTAAAACAGAGTGATGTTAAACTAATATGATAGGATGTTTATTAAATAGCTGCATTTATGGAACATGGCAAATCCATTTGATCTATAAAATTTAGTATTTGTTCTATTAATTAGAATGGATTTCCAGAGTTAGGGTTGTTTCTATGAAAGACCCTATAACAAAAAAGGACCCAATGTGCCAAATATTGAATTGGCTTATATATCTCTATCACAGTCTATCACTGTGGGAAGTCAAGGTAGGAACTCAAGCAAGAGCAGAGGCAGAAACTGATGTGGAAAGTCCTTCTGTATATGTGTTGCTTTTATTGTTTAATGAATAAAGTTTCTTTGGCTTATGGCAAGGCAGAATAGAATGGAAAAACTAAGCTGAATGCTGGGAGAAAATAGGCAGAGTCAGAAAGACACCATGTAGCTATAGAAGGAGAAAGACTCCTGTCAGAATCCTGCTGGTAGTCCATGACCTTGTGGTGATGCACAGATTAATAGAGATGGGTTGATTTAAGATGTAAGAGTTAGCTAGAAATATGCATAAGCTAATAAGCCAACCAGTGTTGTAACTAATATAGTTCTGTGTGATTATTTTGGGTCTATGCAGCTGGAAAATAAATAAGTAGTCTTGTCCTATGAATCGGTATGCCAACAAGGGCTTACTACATCCACATAAAATGTAAGAGAAGTTAGAAAGGAATTCTAGACACAAAAGAACAGAGTTAAGTGCACCTTTTTGGTAGTCACATTGTTTTTCAGATGGGCTCTGTTTGCTGGCAGAGAGCATTGGCACCACGGCTTGTGGCTTCTTCAGGGAAGGGCTAATTGGTCTGTGTTAGTTGCACAAACAGCTCTGGCTCTGTCAGGAGACTATGTACTTAAATGGAGTCTGTGATCAGTGTCTTCCAAATTACTTAATAGTGACATATACCCACTGCAACCATGGAGCCAGGACAGTATGGATATCTCTTCAGAGGTAGTGAACAAGCCTCCACCATGTTAGACTGGGCAGAGCCTACATGCAGGGTCACAGAGTTGGCCTTTAGATATGCGTGCTTAGCATTTAAAAACAAAAACGTTCTCCTGGTCATAAAATAATTATATATATGCACACAATAAACACAAATTCAGATGAAAAAAACCTCTAAATCAGATACAGTGTTGGATAAATGTATGTAAGGTTGAGAAAGAGAGAAAAAACAGTATAGACAGTTATAATATAAAAGAGTAAAGACAGTCATAGATTAAGGGAGTAAAGATAATAAAAAATATTAAACTTGGAGAAAAAATAATAGAGTAAGAAGAATATGCCACATAAAGATGGAATATACACAAAGAATTTGAATTACAGATATTATTGTGTTTTCTTTGAAATTGTTGGCTGTGAATAAGCTCTGTACAGAGAGATATTTGATTCTGGGGGATGCTAAGTTAAATTATCATATATATTTCAAAGGTATCTTGACTTCAAAATTTGATTCTAGGGATATGTTGCTTTGGAAAAAAGGATCTGATTTTGATTCTGCAGAGGATGAGAACCTATGGATTCCTTCCAGACTAATGTGGTTTGATGGAACAAGACCCTCTAAAACATCTCTGTGAGTGCCCAAATTATTCTGTCCAACAAAAATTCAGGAAGCAGTTTGGAGAGAACTACACCCAAATTCACAAGTAGTTGTGTGTGTGTTTTTTTTAATAAATGTTGGTTTATACTTAAAGGGGAATATTCTATAGATATGAATACTTTGCATTGTATGGATCTTGGTTTATTGATACAAATTTAAGGTCAATTTTATTATATGTATTTTTGCTCTTGTTTAAGGTATTGTTTGTGTAGCTCATTTAAAACTGTAATATATAATTAAGAAATACAGGTTAAAGGATTGTCATCTATAATATCCAAGCTTGTAGTCATGTTATTTAGGTTTTCTAGGTTTACAGAAATATATTCAAGTAGATAATTATTCTTTAAACCTTTCAAATACTGACAGAATATGACATTTAAAATGTTTAAGAAATTAGGACTTTTTACAAGAATGAGATGCTTCTGCTCATGGCAGCAGCAAACTACTTCAAGAAGATGATGGGCATTGATGAGGTTCCTAACAAAGTCGGTTAGCCATTGGATATGAAATTGATCTTGCCTGCACTACTTGGTGGTATTTTGTATAAACTGGACATGCAGGACCCACAGAAAAATGACTGCTAAATTGCCTAAAGGTGAGACAGTGCTTGAGGATTCCTGCTTCATGAAAGAGAACTGCCAGACATTTTGCAGGACACAGAAAAAAGCAAGGCATAAGAGATCTTTAAATTTTCTGCTTCTTGGAAAAGTCTGCCAGATACCATGGACTTGTAGACTGAAGATGGATGTTTCAATGATACAGAAGAGCTTTGAGTGACTGTCCAGGCAATGAGATGTCTCTTTCAATTCTAGAGTTTCAGAAGTTGCTTACAATGCATTTTCTGTTATATTATGTCCTTCTAGAGTCTTTGATGGCGTTTAAGGATAATTATAATTATAGTTTCCCTTAGTTATGATAAGAGATAAAGTAGATATAAATGTTGTTATTTGTAAGTCTTCTTCAATAACTGTTTTGATGTATGTAATTTTACTATGTCAAATTTAAAATCTTCCTCTTTATATAACCAGAAAAGAGGAAATTGTGAGGGAAGTCCTTCATTACATGTTTTTCTTTTATTGGTTAATGATTAAAGCTGTTATAGGCTGACAATGGGGCAGAATAGAGCTAGGCAGGAAACCTAAACTGAATGCTGGGAAAAAGGAGGCAGAGTCAGAGACACCATGTAGCTGTCAAAGGAGAAAGACTCCTGCCAGAAACTTGCTGGTAGTCCACAACCTTGTGTTGATGCAAAGATTAATAGAGATGGGTTGATTTAAAAGGTAAGAATTAGCTAGACCTATGCACAAGCTAATAGGCCATGCAGTGTTATAATTAATATAGTCTTGTGTGATTATTTCTGGTCTATGCATCTGGGAAGCAAATAAGCTGTCTCTGCCTACAAAAAACCATGAAGGAATGACACTTACTGGTATCTTCCAATAGCTTTCAAAACTACTTTTCTTATACAGTTTAGTCCTCCTTGACCACAATGAACTAGCCGGCTTACATTAATCATTATATGGCTTACATTTCAATCTGATGGAGTTGATTTCTGAATTGAGGTTCCATCTGTCCAAATGACCTGAGTTTATGTACAAGTACCCAAAACAAATAAGCACAAGTTACCTCACATTTTCCATCTATTTGTTTTATCTTACTCTTATCTAATCTTCAAAATTAAATGGATGTGTTTCTCATTACATCACAGCATCACAAATATTACTTAGCCTGTGTCTTACATTAAATATTTCTCTGTCAGCTGGGTAGTGGTGACATAGAGGTGGGTATATCTCTGTGAGTTCAAGGTTAGCCTGGAATGAGTTCTAGGACAAGGTTCAAAGTTACACAGAAACAAAATAAAACAAAAACAAAAAAAATCTCTATTCACATTCAAATTCTATAGTTCACTGTAGTTTTTTTTTTCTTTAGATTTCTCTATTACCAGCTGTTGAAGGGAGCTGTGGGCTGCGTTCCCATTTCTATTCAGGAGTGTAGCACCCCAAGGTGTGCTTACCAGAAAGATTCTAGCCTATGTCCATCCTGGGTCAGAGCTTCATTGCGTCTGTCTCAAAGAGCAGAGCTATGGTGTCTGAGCTCACTTCCTCTTCCTCCCAGAATTCTGTTCTGCCTACTACACCCACATAAGGGATGGCCTATCAAATGGGCCAAGGCAGTTTCTTTATTAACCAATGACCTTCCTCCATCATTTCTTTTTTTTTCCGGTTAAAAAAAAAAAGGAAGGATTTAACTTTAACATAGCAAAATTACATATAACAAAGCAGTTATCACGTAAGAATCAGTTACAATATTAATATCTACTTTATCTTTTATCATACCAATGGAAAACTATAACTATCTATCTATTCTTCAACTCCATCAAAGACTCTAGAAGGATATAATATTACCTAAGTAAATGAGAAGTAAGCAACTTATAAAACTCTAGAAGTGACAGAGACATCTTGCTGCCTGGACAGTTACCCAAAGATCCTATGTACTGTTGGGGCATCCATCTTCAGCCTTCACGCCCATAGTATCCAGAGACATTTCCATGAAGCAGGAAATTTCAAAGGCAATTCAGTTACTAACTGCTGTGTCCTGCAGAATGTCTCGCAGACTCTTTCATGAATCAGGAACACCAAAAGGTCATCTCACCTTTAATCAAGTTCAGCAGTCCTCTCTCTGCAGGTTCATTGTGTCCAGTTTATGCAAGAGTCCAGGCAACAGCAGTTTCTTGCCCAAATTGCTATCAAACTCCATAAGGAGCCTCTTTGATGCCCATCTTCCTCTTGAAGTAGATTGGTACTGCCAGGAGCAGAGTGTTCTCATTGTCATGAAAATTCCTAAGTTATCAAAACATTAAATGTCATATTCTGTAGTCTTTAAAAGATATGAAGAATGTCTATCTAAAATATATCTATGTACATCTAGAAAACCTAACAAGACTACAAACTTGGCTATTACAAATGATTATCTATTAACAACCTATATACATTACATTTTTAAGTGAACTACACAATCACAATACCTTAATCAAGGTCAGAAATATATATACATATAACAAAATGGACCTTAAATTTATATCAATAAAGCAAAATCCATATCAATGCAAATTATTCATATCTATATCATCTCCCCCTTTAAATGTTAAAGAACATTTATAAGCAATATTTTGGAATATGGGCCAGTTTTTTTCTCTCCAAACTGCTTCCTGCTGAGTAGGGGTGCTGTTAATTAAGTCTTTCATGGTATAACCTGTCTGCTAGGTTCATCTCAGTTGGCAGTTGAATAAAGTAATTTTCTGAAGGTGTTCACAGCAACCTTTCAGCAGGACGTGGTCTATCATACCATATTGGGATAGAAGCAATCCACAGGTTCTCATCCTCTGTGACAGCAAAAGAAGAAACTCCTTTCCAAAGCACCGTGTTCTTAGATCCTAATTTTAAAGTCAAGGTATTTTTAAAATATCTATGTTGGATTAGTTCAGCAGCATTTATAAACAAATATCTTTTAGCAGCTATTTCTCTTTCCTCAGCATTCAAACAATTCAAAGAGAGCATAATAGCATACAATATCAAGATTCTCTGTGTATTTTCCATCTTTTTTTAAAAATATTTATTTATTTATACAATGTTCTGTCTGTATGCCTGCAGGCCAGAAGAGGGCGCCAGACCTCATTACAGATGGTTGTGAGCCACCATGTGGTTGCTGGGAATTGAACTCAGGACCTTGGAAGAGCAGCCAATGCTCTTAACCACTGAGCCATCTCTCCAGCCCCCTGTATTTTCCATCTTTGTGTGGCTTTATTTTAACTCTATTTTCTTTATTTTTATTTTTATTTTTTTGAGACAGGTTCTCTGTATATCTTTGTCCTGGAATAACTCTGTAGACCAGGCTGTCCTTGAACTCTCAGAGATCCCTTTGTCTCTGCCTCCCAGGCATTGGGATTAAAGGTGTATCCTCCCACACCTTGAAGTCACAGAGATCAATCTACCTCTGCTTCCCAAGTGATGGGATTAAAGGTGTATACCACCACACCCTAACTACTCTCTTTCTTTTTCTTTTTTACTTTTAAGAACTTGAACCTTTAGCCTGCATATATTTTTAACACACTGTAAAACATTTGGAAATTTTCTTTGTCTTTGAATCTCTCTTTACTGTATCTCTCTCTCTCTTTTTTCTGAGCCTTTAAATTTCTGAGCAATATGGGTAGGATTAAAGCCGTGGCTTTGCCAGCTAGATTCAGCCCATTCCTTAGCTTTCCAGCCTCATGGCTGAGATACTGCTTGAGCCATTTTTATTGCCACAACTCTGTGGCATTTAAATGTCTCTGCCAGCGAGCAAGCTGCAACATTCTGCTCACAGGTCATACTCATTCAGACTGCTTGCCTGAAATAGTCAGAGTTTTCCCTGGCAGGACGGCCCAGAAAACCGGCATTTGAAAACAGCACAGCTTTTTTCCTGCTATGGCTGAAAACCGAAAAGCATGTGTTCAGCTTTTCATCAACATTGTTTAAGTGTTTCGTGGCAGGAACTCTGAAAAGAGCTGCAAGGTTTTGCAGCTAAAGCTGAGTCAGGAAACCTCTCTTAGATGAGAGTGCTTGCTTGCCTCTAGCAAGCAGAGCAGACCTGAGAGAGTGCTGCTACCAAGAAACCATGCACAACACTGTCATTTTGTTCTAGAATTACTTCCCAAGCTGTCTCAGGCTTTATGTGGAAGCAGTTGTCCATGTTGAGCACCATTCTGTTGAAGGGAGCTGCGAGCTGTGTTCCTGCCACCCGGCTCCCAGCTGCCTGGATAGCTTATGCCCCGAAATAACAACACACAAACTGTATTCATATAAACGCTGCTTGGCCCATTTCAATTAACATGTGTAGCACCATGAGGTGCGCTTACCAGGAAAATTCTAGCCTATGTCCATCCTGGGTCTGAGCTTCATCACGTCTGTCTCAGAGAGCAGAGCTATGGTGTCTGAGTTCACTTCCTCTTCCTCCCAGCATTCTGTTCTGCCTACTCCACCCACCTAGAGGATGGCCTATCAAATGGGCCAAGGCAGTTGCTTTATTAACCAATGACCTTCCTCCATCATTTCCCCTTTTTCAGCGGGGCTGCGTCCCACCACCCGGCTAGCTTTACCCAAAATAATTACACAGAAACTGTATTCTTTTGAACACTGCCTGGCACATTAGTTCCAGCCTCTTATTGGCTAACTTTATATCATGATTAACCCATTTTTAATAATCTGTGTAGCCCCACGAGTTGTGGCTTACCAGGAAAGATTCTTAACCTGCATCTGTGTTGGGTGGGAGAATCATGGTTACTGCCTGACTTGGCTTCTTTCTCCCAGCATTCTGTTTTGTTTACTCCTCCTACCTAATTTTCTGTCCTATTAAATGGCTGAGGCAGTTTCTTTATTTAACCAATGAAATCAGCACAACAAAGAAGATCCCCACATTAACCAGCACTGCAATTAAAACAGGGAAATGAGGTAGTTTGATGAAACTTAAGGAAGTGTATATGAGGACTTCTTATGAAAATCCTATATTTTAATCTCAATAAAATATAATTCTTAAAAGATTTTAAAGATAAGTGATGTGGGAGTACCCTCTCTGTGCTGTGATTATCATTAACAAATAAAAAAACCTGGCTGGCCTATAGCCTTGGAAGAGGAAGGCAGAGTTAGAGAGATACCATGGAGCCACTGCTAGAGAAAGACGAGCTAAAAATTTGCTAGTAGGCTATGACCTCATGGTGATATACAGAATAATGGAGATGGATTAAACTAAAATGCAAGAGTTAGCCAATAACAAGCTAGAGCTAATGGGCCTAGCATTGATTTAATTAATATGTTTTTTGTGTGATTATTTCAGGGCTGAGTGGCTGGGAACCAACAAGTGGCTCTCTTTCTCCAACAGAGATGCACTATACAGTAGTGGACAATGCAGTTCTGAGAAGATGTGTTATTAAATTAAAATCTCTGTACCAGATACAAGTTATCTCCTATGAGTTATTGGTAATGGAAGTCACAGTGGCTCTCAAAACAAGATGGGCTATTGTCATTATACCTAGATATCTACAATAAAGTCCTTTTGCTGAAGACAATACATACTTTGATACCAGGACATACAAAATAAATATTAGAAAAGCTAGGCAACTTTCTCCATGATGGAGATCTCTTAGTTCCAGACATGCTACTCATATTGCTCGGAAAGAAAATACATCAGTGGTTTTAGATAGCACTGGAATACATGACACAATACTGACATGCATGAAAAGATGTGTTGCTGTGATATGTTTTATTTTTATTTTAGTAAATAAAGCTTGCTTGAAATCCAGAGAATAAAACAGTCCAACTTGTGAGACTTACAGAACAGGCAGTGGTGATATACACCATTAATCCCAGTAGCCATACTACTTTGGTATAGAAACTGGGTAGTAGTGGTACATGCCTTTTATCCCAACCCTAGAGAGGAAGCAGTTCTCAGACACAGTCTCATTCTGAGGATTTATGTAGGGAAGATCACCATTTCAGAGTGAGGAAGAGGTAAGTGTCAGTGGTTGGCTGTTTTAGTTTTCTGACCTTCAAGTTGAATTCCAATATCTGTCTCTGGGTTTTTGTTAATCATGGTACAATGTGCCCAAGGGTGGAATACGGGCAAGACATTATCAGGGCAATCAAATACTTTTTTATTGGATTGTGTCCTGTTACACTAGATGGATTTTTATGTACAATATACTAAACTTGATAAAAAAAAATCCCCTGAGAGACTATAGGACCTAGAGAAGGAACTTACTTATTTTATTATACTAAACTGTAACATGATCAAACTACTCCCAAAATATCATTGTTTATACCTATAGATTTCTACTGCTCTGTCTCCAGCAAAATATTTAGAAGAAGCCAACCATTGATAAAACATCCATATCAAAACCACTTTCTCCACAGCTTAAGAAACATTGGGGAAAAGGAAAGCAGAAAGAATATAAGAGTAAGGATGAGGAAGAACGCTGTATAATATCCCATGGATATGACATACATGTTGCACATAGACACTCACACGAGCTATGACTACACATATGCAAGATCAAACCTTAAAATCCCAATGTAGCTGAGGACTTGACTCCTGAAGTACCCATCAATAGCTGAAGGAATAATTGTAAGTTGACTGTTGCTATAGAAGAGTAACTATTGTTTTGATGTTATGATCCCTTGGCTGTTTCCTGTGCACCACTAGATGATAATATTCTCATGCATACATAGTTGACACTAATTTGACTCAGTTGATTATAAGCAAAAATAGTCATAAAACTAAAGTTGGTGTAGAAATGTGTTAAGAGGTTTCCATGAGGAGCTGGAGAGAAAAGGTACAAGGTTGATATGGTCAAGATATTCTCTCTCTCTCTCTCTCTCTCTCTCTCTCTCTCTCTCTCTCTCTCTTTCTCTCTCTGTGTGTGTATGTGTTTGTGTGTATATGAAAATTTCAAGTAATAAATAGAATTTTGTCATGACTATTTTAGCACATAGTACTAAGCTAAGTATGAAACATATTCTGTGGAGTGAGGATCATAGCCAACCAGAAAGTAGTTGTTTAGCTTCATAACTGTTATGCCACAATTGCACCACTGGGTACATCTTACCAGGCAGGTAGGCATTGCACTAATCAAGTCCAGCTCTGAATAAGACTACGATGTCTTTTCTCTTACAGCATCCTACATAGTACTTTATCACACTAATACTAGGTAATAAGGACAATTTTTTTCTGGTCAGTTAAAGTTAATTTCTATGTGTCCTGCATTGACAATGAGTGGTGTCCTTAGGAATGGACCTGAAAAATATGAATCCAGTAAAAATTTACAATGTAAATAGGTAAGGACTCCAGAGGTTCTCCCTCAGAGGAGTCATAGGATATTTGGAGAGAGAGAGAGAGAGAGAGAGAGAGAGAGAGAGAGAGAGAGAGAGAGAGGTCATTCTCCTTAAGGGATACGGCTATCATGCTTTCAATGCCTCAGTAGATGAACCACATCCATGTATATAATAGCAAACATAATTGAACTTGGAAGATTATCAATAACAAAAATAAATGAAGAAGCCAGGCAATGGTGGCGCATGCCTTTAATCCCAGCACTCGGGAGGCAGAGGCAGGCGGATCTCTGTGAGTTCGAGACCAGCCTGGTCTACAGAGCTAGTTCCAGGACAGGCTCCAAAGCCACAGAGAAACTCTGTCTCGAAAAACCAAAAATAAATAAATAAATAAATGAAGAATATGAAATAGGGATGGAGAAGGAGTTAGAAACACTAAGGAGAGATGGAGGGAGATGATACATGCTTATGATAAAAATACTTTGTATGAATATAGAAAATTGTCAAGGAATAAATCAAAATTATTAGAAAGTGTGAACTAAGCAAGGAAGTCACAAGATTTTCATAAATAAATGAGTACAAAATGTCTTTGAAAACACTATGTTCTCCACTATTTGCAAAATTCTACTATATTGCATTATTTCATATTATATAACTCTATTGCATAGATGGTGGTAGGTTTTGATATAGGTCTTTAAACCTATCACTCCTAAAAGACTCCAGGATCATAAGAAAGAGGGCAGAATGATAGTTGCTAGAGGAGGAAGAATCCATTATTTCAAGGATGTGGTCCTTGAACAACAACCCATGTCCCAATTCTATATCCATGGTCCTGTACCTATGCACACACAAGTTAAGTGAACTTGAAAATTTACTATCTGATTTGGGAGGAAAAATATGGAGAACACAGGGAAGAATTTTAAGGGGCATGAATGGGTAGTGGATTTGATCAGGCATATTATGCAGGTATTAAATTCAAAAACAAATTCAAAATTATGAAACAAAATTAAATCATGTAAATAGTTGAATGATATTATTCAGCATATCATGGTGTTAATTCAGTATTTTTATGAAATTCTCATAAAGGTAAGTGAGAAAACTTTTATGGTTAAATAAAGTTTTAAAATTCTGTTGTCAAAATTTCATGTAAACATATATGTGGTTGTATGTATTAATATTTGTTTCTGTCTTTTTTTTGTTTTGTTTTTTGAGACAGGGTTTCTCTGTGGCTTTGGAGCCTGTCCTAGAACTAGCTCTGTAGACCAGGCTGGTCTCGAACTCACAGAGATCCGCCTGCCTCTGCCTCCCGAGTGCTGGGATTAAAGGCGTGCGCCACCATCACCCGGCTTGTTTCTGTCTTAGAATTTTATTAGGGTTTGCTATGTGTGTGTTTGCATTAATAGGGTTTAGTGTACATTGCACCACAGATTTATTTAAGGAAATCTGCTTATATTCTGAGTGTCTTCTGAAGCTAGTGCTTTGCAAGGAATTTTGATAAACGATAGTATAGTTTAACACCATTATTAAACTGAGACTTTGTGCATACTTATTGAAGCAATGAAGGAACAGGAAGAGCTCTAGAGTTTTATTTTCATCAACAAAGAATATTCTGTACTTTGACAAATGTGTTATGAAATAGTAACTTAGAACATAATTCTTGTATTCATTCTTAATCTTATTTGATACCTACACTTGCTAGCCCATACCTCTGTGAAAACTAAGCTACTACAATAGTCTGTGCCTTGGGTTCCTTGTAAATTGAGGATATTAAGAGTAAGTCCCTTGAATCATTGTTGAGAAAGTTAAAAGCAGTGTAAATCTCTGAATATTTTGTATCTTATATTCATTAAAATTTATGAATGTAAATATTGTGATCATTACTAACCAATTTATTAAATATAAATTCTGTGATGCATCATTGATGGAAAGATGCCAACAAAATGATTCATTCTTATGAAATGTGGGTCGTTCTGATATTCTTTCCCTCTGTCCTTCCCTTCCACCTGTGTTTCCTCCTTTCCTTTATTAATCTGAAATTTATCTTAGTATATATTATGAAATAGACAAAGACAGTAAGGACAAGAGAAAACGAGTTTTTCAGGACTCATAGACAATGGTTATGTAGATAAAACTTTTGAAAGAATACTTTCTTTTTAAGAAAATAGGATAAAATTAGTTATTTCTGTTCATGAGGGTAGGAAAGATGAGCTATCAAGAGACCCAGTAGCATAGAAAAAGTGGTGATGAGCATGGTGCGTTGAAACCACATGCTCTTGACCTTAGACCTATATTGTCTGTATTTATTTGAGTGAACTTGAAGTAGGACATTAATGAGAGGTGGCTATTTTATTTTTCAATATACACACTTTTTATTACACAATAGATAATAAAATATATCAAAATTAGTTCCATAAAATTAAAGCATAATGTATGTAACATATCTAGTACTACAGTAAGTGCAGAGAAATTGTTCAACCTATGCTTAATCAACTTATGAAGGATATTTGTTCAACTATGTTCATAGCAGCATGATCAATAATAGCCAGAACCTGAAAACAACCCAGATGCCTCTCCATCAAAGAATGGATAAAGAAAATGTGGTACATTTACACACTGAAGTACTACTCAGAGGTTAAAAACAATGGCATCTTTAAATTTGCATACAAATGGATAGAAATAGAAAACACCATCCTTAGTGAGGCAAGCCACAAAGATGAGCATGATGAGTACTCACTCCTAAGTGCATACTAGCTCTAAAGCAAAGGATAACAGTCCTATATTCCATGACCCCAGAGAAGCTAAGTAACAAGGAGAACCCTGGCACTAGAGAAATTCCAAGGAATCCACAAGGATATTGTCAACTAAGACTACAGGCAATAGTGGTGAGGGTGCCTGAACTGGTCTTGCCCTGTAGTCACATTAATGACTATTTTAAATGTCACCATAGGACCTTCATCCAACAACTGACAGAAACAGAGGCAGAGACCCACAGAGGAGCACTAGACTGAGCTCCCAAAGTCCAGTCAAAGAGTGAGAGGAGTGAGAATATGAGCAAAGGGGTAAAGACCATGATGTGGATACCTACTGAAAGTGCTTACCTGAGCTAATGGGAGTTAACCAACTCTGTCCAAACAGAGAAGTAACCAGCGTAGGACCAAACTAGGTCCTTGGAATGTGGAAGACAGTTGTATGGCTGTGGCAGACTGTGGGGCCACTGGTAGTGGGGCCGGAACTTATCCCTACTGTTTTTACTGGCTTTTTAGAACCCATTCTCTTTGGAGGGATACCTTGCTCATCTTAGATATAGTAGGGGAAGCCTTGGTCCATCCTCAAAGCAATGTACCTTACCCTCTCTGAGGAGCAGACAGGGAAAGTGGGTTTGGGGGAAGGTGAAGGGAACTGGAGGAGAAGAGGGATTGAGAACTGGAATTGGTACGTGAAATGAAAACAGGTTTTGTGGTTTTGTTTTAATAAAAAAATAGCAATATAAAAATTACAAACTTTTATAAGAATTTGAGCATGCCTAAATGGGTTAATTTATTCTAAATGGAAATATTTAGAGAATATTCTACATTGGCATTTGCCATGAGTATTCTGTGCAATGAGTAGTTTATATTATGATTGATTTGTTCAAACAGTAGATGATAGATAGATAGATAGATAGATAGATAGATAGATAGATAGATAGGTAGATAGATAGATAGATAGACAGACAGATGGACAGACAGATAGATAGATAATAGACAGACAGAGGATAGATAGATGATGGATAATATGAATTTATGATATTTTCCTTGATCTTTTTCAATTAAAAACTAAGTTCTACGTTAGTATTTTTTTAAGAATGAGAGTTGTACCTATTGAGAAAAACATTTTTATGAATCATATTTTACTTCAGTTGTTCCTCTAAATCAAGGTAAAAATTAATTATTAAAAATAGCTATACCAAGACTCATTTCTAGAGGCGATGATATAAATGGTCGATGGGAACTCTTTTTAATTAAAATTTTAACAAAGCACCAGGAGATATAAATATGTAGCCAGAAATGATATCCAGACTGTTGTAAGGCTCAGTGGATTTATTCAAAATCTGTATACCTTTTTAATACACTCTATTTTCACAGAAATATGTAGTTTTCTTTCTTATGCCTTTATATGTATAGCAATCCTGCACCCGTGATGATCAGTGCTTCACTGTGCCTAACAAATACTACTTTGATGATGCCAACATGGACTTTCTAAGCAATGCTCTAACAGACTAGTGCATGGGTAAAGTGTATTACGTGAGTACTGAGAGGTTAACATTAAAATTGCTGGACAATTAATTAATGAAATATATCTTGCTGCAGCAGTTTGGAATTTCAGAGTTCCTCTATGAAGATTCTTACCACAATGGTCAGCAGAAGCACTGTGTGTATTGATGCAAATTCACTGGGGAGTCCTTTTAAAAGCTGTGTTCAGGGAGGTACATGTTTATGTACATGCATTTATAATAAGGCATGAGTGCATGTGTACATGTAAATGTCTGAATTCTATATTCAATACTTTCTTCAATCACTTCTCTATCTGAGTTTTTGAGACAGGGTCTCTCCTTGAGCTTGGAACATGATGGTTTGACTACAGATTATGGCCAGCAAGCACTGGGAATCCTATTGTCTGTCTCCTCAAGGCGAGAATTGTTAAATTGTTTATGTGAATGCTGAAGATACATAGAACCTTGTGCCTGAGCTGCAAGCATTTTATTGACTGGATCATGTCCTTGACTCCATATCAAATATTCTTGAAACAATTTTCATGGAAAATTTTTTAAATCATCATGAGTATGTGTTCATTGAAAATTTGAATGATATGTAATAACATCAGTTGTGTTTTTTCAATCAGTGCTCATTAAACCTTTCATAAATGCCCATATACTAGTATTTTAGAATTTCTTGGCTGTATGCCTCTTTGAAACCTAACCAATTTTAAGAGTGTGATGACAAAATGCAAAAAGACAATGAGCAAAAAAAAAAAAAAAAA
>NC_022026.1:20099197-20117474 GCF_000317375.1 Microtus ochrogaster
AAGAGAGAGAGAGAGAGAGAGAGAGAGAAATGAAAACTACTGTTTTCAATAAAACTTTATTTTCCCAAGCAAATCACTGGCTGGATTTCATCCCTACAACATAATCTTCTACCATTTAATATAGAGGCTAGTTAACAATGACATTGATTGGAATTATTAGTTTAGCATTTTGTACAAGTGGTACATAAATCGTTGTTACTTATGAAAATAGAAATTGACACTGTGTAAAGATTGGAATAAATTTTACATTTAGAAATTGCAAATCCCAGTGTTCAAGGTAATCAAATAAGGAAAGTCACATGAGTATAAAAACACCAATAATGTACATTAAAACAATATAGCAAAACAAATGAAACACAACGAAAAAATTACAGGGAGAGAAATCTTTGCATATATAAAGCCTTTTTATTTTATTATTCTAAAATTTAGTGACTGATGAGACAAGCCAGGACCCAACAATTAAGATTTCATCTATTTTACTTTCTCAAACTGAAAATTTTATCAATTTAGTTCCAGTTCCTACAAAATACAGCTTCCTTCTTTTATTTATTTAGGATTGATGTGTAGTGTGAGTGTGAGTGTGTGTGTGTGTGTGTGTGTGTGTGCATGTGATGATGATGATGATTTTATATGAATGCAGGCACTTGTTTGCCACTGTGCACATATGAAAGTCAGATGACAAATTTCAAGATTTGTTCATAAAAATTAGGCAATAGCTTATTGTTTGTAAATATATGGTAATCAAAATTTTAAAATCAAACATATAATAAATGCAAAATGTTTCTGAGAGCACAAGGAAGTGGTGAATTGTGCAACTTCTGGGGGCTGTAATGACAATGAAACACCATGGATCAAATTCCATACTAGTGAAGGCTATGGACTATAGTGTTTTCTTGTTACATATAGAGCTTTCTCTTCTTATGAGAATGTAATTGTTTAAAATTTTAAAGTCTTATAACAGTTTCTTATTGCTATTCCTCTGTAAGTAAATACAGATTTAATGTTTCAAATATATTTTATTATAATACTTTATTTAAAAAAATATTGCTCTTTGGGTTGGAAGTGAAAATACTTAGTGAAATTGTGGTTACTACAGAATTTCCATCTGTTACTGGGGCTACTTTCTAATATGGATTGATCTAAAGTGATATTTCCTACACTGTTGTTTACAGAAATGAAAATATTCAACAACTCTGAAAAATCTTAAATACATTCATGTGGTATAGTATCAAATATTCTGATATATATTCATTGTTCATATGGAAATAAAATAACATTAATTCACAATTTTTCCTTTCACAAATAGAAAAATTATATGTTCTTTAAAGATTTGTTTTAAAAGGAATTTCTTGAAAATGCTAGATTTGTATGTCTACTTCATATACCTGTTTACTAGGGTTCACATCAAAAAAATCTTTTGAGATTAACTGCAATGCACTTAAGGAATCTTGTGAGATTCCTTGTAGTAGAATAAAGTTCATAGTTAATTTTAATAAATTCTCTTGACTTCATGATCTTTTTTAATTATAATTAACCTACTCTGCATACTAGGGTTTCTGATTTGCATTGCTGGATTTAGTAAACCTGAATTAGTGAGTCATTATGGGTAAAGTTGAAAAGGTGAAGAATTTTCAACAGTCCTGCAGTATCTTATTAATTCAAAAAGTATGTCTAAAGGAGACTTGTGGAGCATTATTAAGTTTCAAAGGTTGTTTGAAAAAATGATCAGTGATTAAATTACTTATTTTCACTTTAATATTACAAAATAACTGATAGTAATACCTTAAAGGAAGAGATATTTATTTTGTCTCACTGTTTCATTGCAGCAAAGCATTCTGGCCAGTGATAGTGGAGTTTAAAACAAGTTTTTTTCATATTTTATGATTCAAATAATGTCTATGATCCTTAATATCTTCCCCTACTGGTCTATGTTAAAATTAGGCCCTATGCACCAAAGGTTCCATAACCATTCCAAACTCTACAACAATCTGGGAAACAAATATTCAAGCACATGGGGGAGTGGGAGATACTTCAAATTTAACACATAACAGTGATTTAAAATATATGAAAATTAATTTTGATTCAGGATGACTAGTTATCACATACCATTAAAATGCAAATTTAAAGAATAGTGCAAGATTGATACATAGTAAACTTGAAGTTCAGCTTTCAGGCCTAAATACAAAGAAGTGGGAAAAATTGCTCATAAACATCTCAAACACTTTATTATGCATGAAGAATACAAAAAGGTCATGAACTGAACTTCAGGGAGACATGAGGAAGGGATTAATAGAAAACACATAGATATTCAATGAGTTTTTACTATGAAACAGTGATAATAAAATTGAATTAAAGGGAAAAATGAACACTTAATGTGTTCTTGATATTTGAAAGATGACTAAATGATTAACTGGAAGACAGTATAGAAGCAAACTAAAAGAAAATTATGGTATCAAGTGTTAGGGAAGGGGGGCTGGAGAGATGGCTCAGTGGTTAAGAGCATTGCCTGTTCTTCCAAAGGTCCTGAGTTCAATTCCCGGCAACCACATGTTGGCTCACAACCATCTGTAAAGAGGTCTGGTGCCCTCTTCTAGCCTACAGACATGCACACAGACAGAATATTGTATGCATAATAAATAAATAAATATAAAAAAGTGTTAGGGAAGAAATAATTCTAGAAAAATCAAGGAAGACCACAGAGGATATGAATATAGTTCTGAAGAAGGGACTTTCTACACTGCTTTTCTCAAGGTACTGTATTTGAACACAAACTAACTTACCATCAGTATACAATTGGCACTTCTACAATGAGGAATCTGATGACACACAGGATAGATATATAATCTGTTTCCCACTGTCATTATTTCTAGTGTGTGAGACAGAGAACTTGGAGAGCTTGCTGTTGAGTATTTTCATTCTTTACATACATATGTAATAATTTATCTCAATCTAAAAAATATATAACATCTTCACCATTTGAGTCACTAATATGTGAAACAAAGAATAAAGGCTTAAAGGACCTGAATTTAATAAGAAATGAAAATGTCAAAAAAAATTAACCAATAAAATAGGGAAGAGGTCAGCTAGAGAACCCATGACAGAGTTTGGTGTTAGTTAGGTTTTTCTGAAGTAAATATTTATAAATTTAAATTTATTTTTCTAATTTATATGTATGTGAGTATCTGTGCATGGGCTTGTGTATGTTAATGAAGAAGCCAATGGAGACATATAGAAAACCTTTGATCCTTGGACCTAGAGCTACAAATAGTTCTGAGCCACCTCACTTGCATGCTGGGCACAAAACGTGGATGCTAGGACAGAATACCGAGTGCTTTTAACCATTGAGACATATATGCTTTTCCTAAATATTTCGTTTCTAAGATCTTATTTGTATGTCAAGCGATGTATTAAACACTGATTACTTTACAAAGAAACCATATGTTAAATCTTACCTACTTTCATACAATCATGTGGATAGGCAACAGCCAAGAACCAATCAACATTGATTATTGGTCAGATATTGAAAAGTGTAGACTAACTGATTATTAAATTTGTTGAGTCAAGGGTTAGTAAATCATAGGTGCATGTTTTACAAAAGCTCTGTAGAATCACACCTTTACATGGGCACATTTAAGAATACAATTGGCAGATAGAGCAGTGTACTTAAATGACACATGTGGAGAATGTATTTTTGCATGATTATAGAACTGCAACAATGCTTGTATGAGTAAACACTGGTTCTGAGTGAAGTCAAGTATCACTATGGACTTTATGTTGAAAGCAGACTGAATATAAGAATGGAAACAGCTTGTAACTTACTACAGGCTATAGAGGTTTGGGCAAGTATGAGAGTTGTGAAGGGACACAGAAGGAATAAGAGGTAGTTTATTCTGTACCCATCTTGAATGACTACATCCTGATAATACACAGATCTGGGTTACCCCATATTCCTTGTTCCAATGTGAAAGTAACTTCATGAAGTTTCAAATTTAAACAAGAAAGACAACAATAAATTAAGACAAAAATACATTGTTTGATACATTAGAATGGCAGTTACAGAAAGATGAGAAAAACTTTTCTATAGGTTGGAAGTGCTATATGAAAATATTCTCAGTTTTGGAGTTGGTGGAAGCTAGTGGGTCTGTTAAGTTAATACACTACAAACATTTTTATCTATTAGTCACAGGATATTGGTTCTGACAGAGAGGTGCCCAATGATCTAGATATATTTTAAAGATAGAGACAACACTATTTGCTGATGGGTTGAATACATGAGTAAGAGAAAGACAAAGGTGAAAGATAATGCAATGTTTTTTTTTTTTTTGATTTGTTGAGCAGTAGGTAAAATGGGTATAAAAAATTGACTACTGATGTGATTTCAGGAAGTAGTTTCTAAGGAAACTAGAAGTAAATAGAATAACTAATTCAACAAAGGAAGCTGAAAGATAGTAGTCATGGAGAAAATTACACTATCAGGAGAGTGGTTTCTGAAAATCAATTGCATAAATTTTTCCAAAGAAAGAATGCTCAAATAAGCTGACTAAAGAGAACTAAAGATTGATCAGTGCAATTTGCTGTAAAAAACAAAAATAACAAACCTTTAAAGTCTTGAGGAGTCTATGACAATAAGGATGTTATTCATTGTATGCCCTTCATTTTTGAAAAGGGCATCCATTCTGAAATGTTTTATGCTGATACAAGTGATATCACACATAAGTGAATAGTTCTTGATTTAGGGTCATTAGGAACTCCAAAGAGAAAAGGAACTGACACATCAGAGGCATAGCTGAAAGCTTAGAACTCCCTTCAGAGAAGATTCCACAATGGATAACAATTACATAGATCTCGACAAACTGTCATGAAAGCTAGGGAGACTTTCAAGAGTGCAGCACCCAGACTGAATGAAGAAAGAAGGAATGATAAAAAGCAAAAACTTTTTGATAGAAGAACTCAGAGCTGTCATAAAGATTTAGCATTATGAAAATGCCCAGTTTCAAAGCAATGGAAATAGATTTGTTCTAAGCAGTCTGCTCCCTGACTTTGAACAAATTATAGAAAAGGTGTGCAATTTGCCATAGTAAAGAACCTTAAAATTGAATTAGATACCAATAACAACTGAATGTTTCAATTTCTGTAAATCATGTTACCAGTGTTGAAAAGAGTCAATTTTTCTTAACAAACAGACTTTTCTGAAAATTAATGACTAGAGTTAACATACATATATCCTGTGGATAGGGAATTAGAAACGTTTTGAAATATGAGTATTTCAAAATCTATAACATGCAAAATGGTATATCATTGGGAACCAAATATGAGATATATTAGCATAGGAGCAATGAGTTTTGAGGTTGAGTTTCTGATGTAAATCTAACCAGATCAATAATAAGAGGTTGTATGGTTGATACTACATGATAAGTCCAGTGAGCAGAACTGCACAAGCCTTTACTTGGCCCCTCTAACTTTTAAGTCATCTGACAAAACAAATGATGCTTTATTAAATCATGTTTCCTGAGTAAAAGGGAGGTTTGTGAGTCTTTTTCGTTACAAGAGAAAAATAAAAGCAACACATAGACAGAAGTACCTCCCACACCATTATTTTCATTCTAGGTAGCCAGGATGAACAAGCAGCCCTCCTCCAACAAATTGGTATGCCAACATGAGTAAATGCATCCACATAGAAACCCAAGAAAGTTTAAAAATTAATCCTAGAAACAAAAGAATAGATTTAAGCATGGCATTGTAGTCATATTTTTGGGGGTGGGCTCTGTTGCTAGAAGCAAGCAGATGCATGGTTCCTTTAAGAAAGATTTTCTTGATTTAGCTGTAGCAGAAAAAAAGCAGGATGGTTTTAAAACGCAGCTTCCTGAGCCATGTTGCCAATGCAAACTATAGGTATGGAATATTTGAACGGCATATTAGCCCCAGGTGTTTGTGTGCCCACTCAGGGTCAGGAGGAAACTAACTGAGACCATGCCCACAACTCAGTGCTCCCTGCCTGGGCAGGTGTCAGAATCAGGTCTACTGGGCGTGCACAGGCAGGAGAGCATGGAATATTCCTACTGACATACACAGGGATATTTTGAGGCTGTGCAGTATTCTGTATGGCAGATTTAGTTATTACTCAGATAGAAAGTGATTATATGCGACCCGCTCATTTTCAGAGTTAAAGTGCTGAGCACGGCTCCTATCTGGCAGCCCCAGAGATGGCAGTAATGTTACCTCTACCATTTTAAAAGTAGACAAAGGCAGAGACAGCATCCAGAGCAGCTGCAACCAAGCTGCTTAACATTTTAAAAGCTCTTCAAGACAGTAAAGAATTACAGATAATGCAATAAGGACAGATTCAGACAAAGAACTCTAAATGGTTCACATTGTTGGATAAATGTATGTAGGCTTGGGAGAGAGAAAAAAAGAATATAGAGAGTTGGAAAAGAAGTTAATTGTTTTTGTTAAACAACAAAGTTTTTTAAAGAGACAGAGTACAGATAGTCATAGATTAAAGGAGTAAAGATAATAAAATAAATATTGAAAGTAATAAAGTAAAATCAAGCCATGTAAAGATCAAGAATACATAGATAGTCTGGATTATGCATATTATTATTTTTTCTTTGAATTTTTTGATTGTGAATGAGATAAGTACAGAGAGATATTTCATTGTATGGGCTGCTAAGCTAAACCAGCTTATATTATTATTATAAACGTATCTTGATTTCAGAATTTGGGTCCAAGGATATGTTTCTTAGGAAAATATGTTCTTCTTTAGTTTCCACAGAGGATATGAACCTATGAATTTATTTAAATATAATGTGGTTTGATGAACTAAAACCCCTAAAAGGTTGCTTTGAACTCCCCTCAAAAATTTTTCTTCACCCAATAAACAACAGGGAGCACTTTGGAGACAATTATGCCCATATTTACAAATCTGTTTATAAATATTTCTTTACATTTAAAAGGGAATATGCTATAGAGATTTGCATTGGTATGGATATTGTTATTTTGATACGAATTTAAGATCAAATTTTTTGTGTGTATTTCTGTTCTAGATTAAGGTATTGTGTTTTTTTTTTTTTTTTGGTTGGTTTTTTTGGGGGGGGGGTTGGATTTTTTGAGACAGGGTTTCTCAGTAGCTTTTGGTTCCTGTCCTGGAACTAGCTCTTGTAGACCAGGCTGGCCTTGAACTCACAGAGATCTGCCTGCCTCTGCCTCCCAAGTGCTGGGATTAAAAGCGTGCGCCACCACCGCCCAGCTAGGTTTTGTGTTTTTATAGCTCATTTATAATTAAGAAATACAGGTAAATAGAGAGTCATCTACAATATTAAAGTTTGTAGTCATGTTAGTTAGATTTTTAAGATGTACAAAGATATATTTCAGATGGACAGGAATTCTTCAAAATTTTCAAAGAGTACAAAATATGTAATTGAAAATGTTTAAGAGCTTAGGACTTTACATGACAGTGAGATACATGTGCTCCTGACAGCACCAATTACTTCAAGAGGAAGATAGGCATTTAAGATACTCTTTATGAAGTTGGTTTGCCATTTGGGAAAGAAACTGCTTTTGCCTAGACTGCTTGATGAACTGGATATGCAGGGTCCACTGAGAAATGACTGCTAATCTTGCCTAAAGATGTGATGATATTTCATGTGTCCTGATTCATAAAAGAGTCTGCCAGACATGTTACAGGACACAGAAGAAAATGTGATAGACAAGCTGCCAATATAGATGAACTCTCTTTGAAATTTCCTGCTTTGTGGAAATGTCTGCTGGATACTATGGGTCTGTAGGCCGAAGATGGATGTTCCAATGTTACAGAAGAACTTTGGGTGACTGTCTAGGCAGTGAGATATCTCTGTCAATCTAGAGTTTTGGAAGTTTCTTACAATGTACTTCCTGTTTACTTAGCTAATATTATATCCTTCTGGAGTCTTTGATGGAGTTGAAGAATTTATAGTTATACTTTTCCTTAGTTATCATAAAAGATAAAATAGATATAAATATTGTAATAATAATTTTTCCTTGATACCTGTTTTGTTATATGTAATTTTATTATGTTAAAATTAAAACCTTTCTTTTCATTTAAACAGAAAAAGGGAGGCATTGTGGAATTTCCCCCTGTATTTTATGATTACTATTGACGAATAAAGGAACTGCTTTGGGCCTATAGCAGAGCCACAGAGGAACAGAGCACGGCAGAGAAAACTAAGCTGAATGCTGGGAGAGAGAAGGCAACGTCAGACAGAAGCCATTTAGCCACTAGAGATGGACACTGGAATTTTACCACGCTGGAACTTTACCCAGTAAGGCATGTGGCAATATACAGATTAATGGAGATCGGTTAAATTAATATGTAACAGTTAGCCAATAAAAAGTTAGAGCTAATGGGCCAAGCAGTGATTAAATTAATATGGTTTCTGTGTAGTTATTTTGAGTCTAAGTGGCTGGGAACCAATGAACTACTCTCTCCTTCTAAAGCAAGAGAGTTTTTCAAACACTTTTTTGAAAACTGGGACTCATCCTTTGAATGAGAATGTGGCCTGAAGTAACAAAACCTCTAGTTTTGTAGTTAAGAAATGTGGCAGGTAGGTAAACTGTCAACTGCAGCAATGGGTAAATTGAAGTGTAATTTTTTTTATTCTCACCTGTTAAAAATGAGTAGATTATAGAAAATGTGAAGATCAAAGTATCATCTACTTTATTTTATGTATCTCTCTAAAACTCCACATTCCCTCACTTAGTAATCACTCTTGACTTAGACTTGATGCATTGAACATGTGGCCAAAGCAGAACACATGAGTGCAGTTTGTGAGCAGACTGCTGCTGCTTGCTTAATGGTGACAGAGACTGGCTGTGTGCCTGAGAATGGGTCTGTGTGCATGACTCTCAGAGGCACAAGCAGCTCCACCATGCTGGACTGGGTGGGGCAAACAGAAAGTACTGTATATACTCTAGTAATTGTGTAGATTAAGTTTTAAGAAGTGCTTAGCATTTTAAAAAGCACTCCTGAACAGAAAAGTAGTACAAATATGCAAAAAAGACACATCTATATGAGTCATAGTGTTGGATAAATATACATAGGCTTGAAAGAAAGAAGAAAATAATGTAGAGACTCATAAAATAGTTAATGCTTTTAAAAAAAACAAGAGTACAGATAGTTTTAGATTAAAAGAAGTAAAGAAAAATGAGCCACGTGAAAATGGAAAATTCACAGAGAGTCTGGATTATGTATATTGTTGTGCTACCTTTGAATTTTTTGACTGTAAAGGAGGTAAGTACAGAGAGACATTTCATTGTGTGGGTTTCTAAGATAAACCAGCATATATATTATAAAGGTATCAGGATTTCCAAATTTGGTATGTTGCTTTGGAAAAGAGGTTCTTTACTTGTTTTCACAGAAGATGAGAACCTGTGGATTGCTTCCAGGCCAGTATGGTTTGATGGAATAAGAGCCACTGAAAAGTTGCTGTGAATATTTATGAAAAGAAAATGCTTTGCACAATAAAAAGCAGGAAGCAGTTTAGAGAAACTATGCCCATATTCCCAAATATTGTTTATAAATATTTCTTTACATTTAAACGGAGATCTGCTATACTGATTTACATTGGTATGGATCTTGGTTTATTGATACAAATTTAAGGTCAATTTTGTTATATGTATTTGTATTTCTGATCTTGATTAAGGTTTTGTGTTTTGTGTAGCTAATTTTAAAATGTAATGCATAATTAAGAAATATAGGTTAACATAGATAATCATCTATAATAGTCAAGCTTGTAGGGATGTTAGATTTTCTAGAGATATATTTCCGTTATATAGGTGTTTTTCAAATCTTTCAGAGACCTTCAGAATATGACATTTAAAATGTTTTTAAGAACTTGGTACTTTTCATGACAGTGAGATACAACTGCTAGTGGCAGCACCAATTACTTAAAGTGGAAAATGGCATTGAAGAGGCTCCTTATGGAGTTGGTTAGCCATTTGGGAAAGAAACTGCTCTTGCCTGGACTGCTTGATGAACTGTACATGCAGAACCCACAGAGAAATGACTGCTGAACTTGCCTATAGGTAAGACAATCCTTCTGGGTTCCTGCTTAATAAAAGAATCTGTGAGACATTCTCCAGGACACAGAAAAAAATGACTGACAAACTGAGAATATAAGTGGAACTGTCTTTAAAATTTCCTGCTTTGTGGAAATGTTTGCTGGATACTATCAGCCTGCAGGCTGAAGATGGATGCCATAATGGTACAGAAAAAGTTTTGGTGACTGTCCAGGCAGCTAGATGTTTCTGTCAATTCTAGAGTTTTGGAAGTTGCTTAAAATGCACTGGTGCGGGAGAACTGTCTGTATTCTTTCAATCATGTTTTAAATAAATGCTGATTGGCCAGGCAGGAAGTATAGGTGGAAAAACTAGACAGGAAGTAGAAATGTTGCAATGAGAACAGGAGAATTCTGGGAAGGAGGAAGATGATTCCTCCCATTCCTGCCCAGATCACCAAAGCAGCAGGATGTGATCTGCCCCACTGAAAAAGGTACTGAGCAACGTAGCTAAAATAGATCAGAATAATGGGATAATATAAGGTACAAGAGTTAACAACAAGCCTGAGCTAATGTGCCAATCAGATTTATAACTTATAGAGATCTCTGTTACAATGCACTTCCTGTGTACTTAGGTAATATCATATCCTTCTAGAGTCTTTGAAGGAGTTGAAAAGTAGATAGTAATATAGTTTTCCACAGTCATGATAAGAGATAAAATAGATATAAATATTGTAACTATAATTCTTGTTCAATACCTGTTTTGTTAAATGTAATTTTACTACATTAAAGTTAAAGCCTTCCTTTTTATTTAAACAGAAAAGGGGTGGATATGTGAGATTCCCCTCTCATATGCTGTGATTACCATTAATGAATAAAAAAACTGATTTGCACCTATAGCAAGGCAGAACTTAGGTAGGCATAGAAAACTAGGATGAATGCTGGGAGAAAGAAGGGCAGAGTCAGAGAGGGGCCATGGGGCTGCTGCTGTATTCAGACATTCTGAATCTTTGCTGGTAAGCCACTGTCTTGTGATGATACACTGATTAATGGAGATGGATTAAATTAATATGTAAGAGTTAGCAAATAAGAAACTAGAGATAGTGGGCCAAGCAGTGATTTAAATAATACAGTTTCTATGTGATTATTTTGTGTCTAAGCTAGTTGGTAGGCCAGGAACCAACAAGCAGCCCCCCTCTCTCCAACATACCTCATTTTGTCTGAGAACTTCATAGAGGTAAGAACTATTCACTGACTATTCTGATTCTCTGATCACTCATCTTTCACCTCCTAATATCTGGCTCTGAGTTTTTATTATGAAGATCAATTAGAATTTGTCCTACAGAAGATACTTTCAATTTCTATGGGTGGTTTTCTTAAAACCCCTTCCTTAATATGAGTGAGTGATTATTCATTTTCCTTCCCCAAATCTATAGATCTCCAGGAAATTGACTTGTGATTCTAAGCATCATTTCCTTGTCACTTTAGAATATTGCTTATATGCACTATGAGCTGCAGAATTTATTTAACTGCTTTTAATATATTCTACAGGAGATGTGAATTCCTCCAATAGGGAAATTACAATATAGTAGACACTAGGTGATTTAATACATAGAAACATATTATTATACAGTTTCAGAGACTAAATTTCTATGATTAGTGTGTTGAAAGCTTGGTTCTTTCTGAGGATTATGTGCTAGAGTGGTTTTATGCTTCTTTCTCCATTTATGACATTTAATCTTGCTTTTATTATAAATGGATTACGCCATTTCTTCCTTCTTAGCCTGGCAAAATTTTCTCTGTTTATAATTACATGCAAATTTATGGCTTTAAACTGGCATTCTTAGGGCTCATTCTAGTTAATTGTACTTGCAAAGATAGATTTCAAATAAAACCACATTTTCAAGGACTCATGAGGAATTCCTGTACACATTTTTAGAAAGATACATCTCAACATATCCAGGACCCTTGGATATCTAGGCTTCTTTAAACAGTGATTTTATTATAAAATATTTCTTTAACTATGCAAAGACATGATATATTATTTGACTATGTAAATGTGTGCTGCATTTCTTTATGTTGGAGAATATTTGTTTAACTGTACAAAGATGTGTTGCTATTTTATCTTGCCTGCCTAAGGTACCTAATTGGACTAATAAAAAGCTGAATGGCCAGTAGTAGGGTAGAAGGTACAGGTGAGACTTCTGAGCAGAATGAGTAAGTAGGAGATGGACTTTAGACTCAAAAAAAGAAAGAAAAAAAGACACCAAGGCAATTCAAGGGGCCAGCCAAGCAGACAAGGAGGAAGCAGGAAAGTAAGACATACAGAATGAAAGAAAGGTAAATGCCACAATGAAAAATATAGATGAATCAAAACAGGTTAGAATAAGTTAAAAGAGCTAGTGGGAAAAACCTAAGTTATGCCTAAGTACTCCTAATTAATAAGTCTCTGTGCCTTTATTTGGGAGCTAATTGGTTGTTCAGAGAAAATACAAATGTCAAATGGCACCCAACATGGGGTCCAAATTTTCACATTGGGTCTGAGAAAGCTGAAAAAATAAACAACAAATATGGCACCTTTAAGAGTTTCTGTTGTGCAAGGAGCTTGCAGATAAAGTAGAAACAGCAAGCTCAGTAAAAATACCTGCTAGAGTACAGGTACCAACTTTCTATAGTTGGAACAACTAAATGTAGTTCTTGGTTAAATGGAGCTCCAATTAAGTTTGCAGCACTCATATAAACCCTGAAGGCTTATGGCTAGATTCTCATGGACCAGAGGAGTGGGAAAGACCAACTGCCTGAGCCACAGAGGACTCAGTTGCCATTAAGCAGTTGAAGGTTTGGCTCTGGCAGTCATATAACACTAACAGTGCACATTAAAACAGGTTTAGACCCCCCACCAAAAAAGTAAACAGGCTATAGTATGCACAAGTGCTTACAAAAAAAAGAAAAAAAGAAATTGCCACACTGATACCAAAAGGGATTATACCAGCTTGCATTCCCACCAGCAATGTAGAAGTGTTCCCTTTACCCTACAACCTCTCTAACTTAAGTTATCATCAGGAATTTTGATCTTGGCCATGTTTGCAGGTATAAGATGGTCTCTCAGAGTTCTTTTGATTTGCATTTCACTGATGATTAAGAATGTTGAAAATTTCCTTAAGTGTCTTTCAGCCATTTTAGATTCTTCTGTTGAAACTTCTTTGTTTAGGTCTGTACTCCATTTTCTTATTCAATTATTTGTTCTTTTGATGACCAATTTTTTTAGTTCTTTGTATGTTTTGGAGATCAGACCTCTGTCTGATGTGGGGTCAGTGAAGATCTTTGCCCATTCTGTATGCTCTCATTTTGTCTTGTTGACCATGTCCTTTGCTTTACAGAAGCTTTTCAGTTCAGGAGGTCCAATTTAATGATTGTTTCTCTCAGTGTCTCTGCTGCTTGAGTTATATTTAGGAAGTGGTCTCCTGTGCCAATGTATTCAAGTTTACTTCTCATTTTCACTTCTAGAAGGTTCAGTGTGGCTGGTTTTACGTTGAGGTTTTTGATTCATTTGGACTTGAGTTTTGTGCATGGTGATAGATATGGGTCTATTTTCGTTCTTCTACTTGTTGATATCCAGTTATGCCAGAACCACTTGTTAAATATTTTTTCCTTTTGATATTTTTTTTGCTTCTTTGTGAAAAATAAGGTGTTCGAAGGTGTGTGGATGTATATCCTGTAAACACCCTCAAGACCCAGTAATATAACTTTTGGGTATATATCCAAAGAATGCTCTATTGTGCCACAAGGACATGTACTCAACTATGGTCATAGCAGCATTGTTTGTCATAGCCAGAACCTGGACAGAACTTAAATGTCCCTCAATTGAAGAATGGATATGGAAAATGCGGTACATTTACACAATGGAGTATTACACAGCAGAAAAAAATAATGACATCTTGAATTTTGCAGGAAAATGGAAAGAGCTAGAAAACATCATTTTGAATGAGGTAATCCAGACACAGAAAGACAATCATCATAAATTGTTTTTAAACAAAAAGCAAAGAAAACCAGCCTACAAATCACAATCCCAGAGAACTTAGACAACAATGAGGACACTAAGAGAGACATACATAGATCTAATCTACATGAAAAGTAGAAAAAGACAAGATCTCCTGAGTAAATTGGGAGCATAGGGACCTTGTAGGAGGCTTGAAGGGGAGGGAAGAGGCAGGGAGGAGAGCAGAGAAAAATGTAGAGCTCAATAAAATAAATAAATAAATGAAAATGGGTATAGACAGTCATAGGAAAAATAGTTTAAAAATTAAACAAGATCTTTAAAAATGATTAAAGTAAAAGAAAAAGAAAAAGCTATATAAAAATGTAAAATATATAGGCAGTCTGGATCCTATACAGTGCTTTGTTGACTTTAAATTTTTAAATATAGATGAGGGAATGACAGCTGCTGAGAGACATGGGATTGCAAAATGAGTTGTTGAATTAAACCAGCCTAGATACTTTAAGGATGTCTTAACTTTAAAAATGGAGTTTAGAAAACATATTGTGTTGGGGGGGATGTTATGCTTTTTTTCTACAGGATATGAGAGGCTGTGAATTATTTCGAAATAGATTTCAGATTTTTTGGGGGGATACCTTCTGAAAATCTTGGCTACAGACCTAAAGGTATAAAGTTAGAAAAACTAAAAGAGATGACAATGTGCTGATCCCTTTGCATGGAAATAGCACTGAGACTGGATGAGTCATGAGAAATCATTTTGGGTATAGAGTTCATTTCAAATATTTTACATTGGTATGGATTTTTTTCATATTGATATACATTTATGGTTATTTTTGTTATACCATATATATGTTTCTACTCTTGTTTACGTGATTGCACTTATGCTGCTCATTTAAAAATGTAATATAAAGTACTAATCCTTGAAAGTATTTATTGCAAACTGTTTAGAATAATTATGAAATTCATACTATTACTTAGTCATTTATAATAATCAAACTTGTAGTCATGTTAGACATGTTTTAAAGGTTAAACAGATATATTATAGAGATATAGGTAATCTTCAAATGCTTCAGAGACATCCAGAATGTGGCATTTAAGATGTTTAGTAAACTAAGGCTTTTCATGATAGTGAGACATGTCTGCTCCTTATACCATTAATCTGTTTCATAGAATAATGATGGGCATTGAAAAACCTCTATTTGGAGTTCATTTTCATTGTGGCAAAGCTAGTCTTTTGTACAAAAAAAAACTCCCCTTATTTCAGCTGTTTATGGTATACTGAATAAACAGGACAAGCTAGAACAAAGGAATAAAGATTGTCAAACTTTGCCAAGACAAGGTAGGGCAAACCTTCAAAATCACTACTTTGCATAAAGGTCTGTAAAATATTCTAGACTTGTAGGTGGAATATACTTGCAACAGCATTAAAGAGGAACCTTGGGTGATTTTCCAGGCAGCCAACTGTTTTTGTAATTTCTATAGCTTTGGAAGTTGTTTACTAAGGTAGTACTATATCCCTCTTGTTTCTCTGATGGGGATAAAGACTTTATAGCTATAGTTACAACTTTTCCATAGTTATGATAGAAATAAAATTAGGTTAAAAAAACAACTTTAGACTCACCAAGAGAGGATAGATAATAGAGTATTTTCTCTGAATTTACCAAATACAGATGAATTGGTCATTGGGAATATAATTCTTGCCTAATAGTTGTTCTTACTATACATAGTTTCACATTGTTAAAGCTAAACCTGTTTTAGATTAAAAATAGGAAAATATTTTAAAATATTTCTTTTTTTCTGTATGCTTCTTTTTTTTTATTGAGAAAAGGAAAAAAAAACCAAGTTTCCGCCTCCTCCCAGCCTCCCATTTCCCTCCTCCTCCTCCCACCCTTCTTCCCCTCCTCCCAACTTATCCCTCTCCCCCCACTCCTCTCCCCCTCCCTCTCCAGTCCAAAGAGCAGTCAGGGATCCCTGCCCTGTGGTAAGTCCTAGGTCCTCCCCCCTCCGTCCATATCTAGGAAGGTGAACATCCAAACTGGCTAGGCTCCCACAAAGCCAGAACATGAAGTAGGATCAAAACCCCGTGCCATTGTCCTTGGCTTCTCATCAGCCCTCATTGTTCGCCATGTTCAGAGAGCCCGGTTTTATCCCATGATTCTTCAGTCCCAGTCCAGCTGGCCTTGGTGAGCTCCCAATAGATCAGCTCCACTGTCTCAGTGGGTGGGTGCACCCCTCGTGGTCCTGACTTCCTTTCTCATCTTCTCCCTCCTTCTGCTCCTCATTGGGACCTTGGGAGCTCAGTCCAGTGCTCCAGTGTGGGTCTCTGTCTCTATCTCCATCCATCACCAGATGAAGGTTCTATAGTGATATGCAAGATATTCATCAGTATGGCTATAGGATAGGGTCATTTCAGGTTCCCTATCCTCAGCTGCCCAAGGAACTCATCGCCTTGGGCTCCTGGGAGCCACTCTAGGTTCAAGTCTCTTGCCAACCCTAAGGTGGCTCTCTTAACTAAGAATTGTGCTCTGTGCTCCCCTGTCCAACCTTCCTTTATCCCAATCATCCTTATCCCCCAAGTTCCCCCCATCCTCCCCTTCTCCCTTTTCTCTAAAATATCTTTAACTCAGAAAAGTTGTGTTGCCTTTGTTTATTAAAGACATGTCACATTTATTTTTTCTTGGGGCATATTTAAAATAACAAAACAACTTTACATATAAAGATGTGTTGTATTTGTTTAATTATGTAAAGATGTGTTGCTTTTTTACTTTACCAGTGTAAGGTACCTGATTGCTCTATTAAACACATGAATGGCCAATAGCAAGGGAGGATATAGAGGTAGAACTTCAAACAGAAAAAGTAAGTAGGAAAAGGAATTTAGGCTCAACAAGAAGAAATAAAATGAGATGCCAAGCAGATGTCAAGGACCAGCCTGCCAGACATGGAAGAAGCAGAAATGTATGGCATACAGAATGAAAGAGAGGTAAAA
The DNA here is from genome assembly GCF_000317375.1 of Microtus ochrogaster. NCBI lineage: Eukaryota > Metazoa > Chordata > Mammalia > Rodentia > Cricetidae > Microtus > Microtus ochrogaster. Next base: position 20,116,212 of record NC_022026.1, read on the forward strand.
AGCCTTGAGGCAGAATGTAGATCAATAGAAACAGTTAAAATTAAATTAAAAGACCTAGGGGAATCAGTCTAAGGTAAGGTGAACATTCATAATTAATAATAAATCTTTGTGGTTTTATTTGGCAGTAGTTGGTGGCCCAAAGAAAATATCAACAACAGATGCTTAAAGAGACTTTTCCCTTAGTGCTATTAGGAAAGCACTACTTCATTACCTCCTAGAAATAAATGCATATGTATAGGCAGAATCTTACAGCTATATTGCATATAATATATATATATATATATATATATATATATATTTCATATTATGAAGTATAGAATGGTATCACTTACAAAAAGCATTCCTATTTCAATTTTTTCATAAGAATTACTATGGCCATTATAAGTTCTGTTTTCCCACATGATCAGTAAAATTATGTCATCAAAATTAATAATGAGAAGAATGAAAATTAAAACGACACTTGCAAAGTTTAGATTAAGTAGCTTAATGTGGTTTTTCTTTTCATTTATTCAAGTTTTAACTTTATGCTCCCTTATAAGTCTTCATAATTTCTGACTTCAACTGTTTCACTATCCCTTAAATGAATACAGTATAATTAGACAATATTATTTTTCTTAACAGAGTTCATGAGAATTATTCAAAATAGAGATTTCTCATTTTGTTAGGGGAGTGATTTTACAATTCCTCATAAAATGGCTATTAGGAAAGCTCTTTGGTGATGATGTGCAAATACGAACAGTCAGGTCTGCTCTGAAATAAGGTAGATTAGTATTCGTTTCAGGGAGAATGAAAAAGGGGAAGAGACAGATCAGGAGGAAATGTCACAGTGTTTAATGGGGACTAACTATATATATTGTATCCTCTCAAAGGGAAATGTTAAACTTAGATGTGCAGGGGGGTTATAGAAGAAAATTAGAATGCAAAAATTGTCAACAATATTTGAGAAGGAGAATGGAAGACATGAATTATTTGGAAGACCATAATTATCTTCTTCAACTCTTAGAGTTTTCATCAATTCAATATTAATGTTGTATTAGGTATTGGGATTCTCATGATTTTTTTTTTCTCATTGAATTAAGTTACCTAATATATTTGAGTTAGAAACCCAAAAACTGACAAAGATTGATGATTTTGAGTTAACTGCAAAGTAGCAGTGCAATAGATCCCTAATCACATATTTTGTGAGGAAAAAAAAAGTACAGTGGTTTGGAGTGAGAATATATTTGATGTGTGCATTAGTCAAAATTTTCTAAAGGAAAATAA
>NC_022026.1:20118360-20122061 GCF_000317375.1 Microtus ochrogaster
TCCAGTGTGGGTCTCTGTCTCTATCTCCATCCATCGCCAGATGAAGGTTCTATGGTGATATGCAAAATATTCATCAGTATGGCTATAGGATAGGATCTTAACTCTTCAACTATCCCATCACATCATTTTTGAGGAATAGCAAGGAATATGCTATGATTACACTGATACTGGCCACAAACATGAAAGTAATGGAACAGATGAAGAAAATGGTATATTTTCTGTAGAAGGCAAAATGTACATTTTTCATAGAAGGAGAAATGTACATAAATGTAAAGAATATGTATAGAAAAATATAAGGTATCACATTAAAATATTTTCTTGAGTGACTTTAGTTTTTTTACTTTATCCACCCTCAGCACACTAACTTCATTTATGGCAATCATTATGAGCTGCTTGTCAGACAAGTCATTGATTCTGGTTATGTAGTTTTATTTTGATGGTGTAATGTTCCTTGATGTCTTATATTGCTTTTCTTTTGAAAATAATGCTATTTCATTAAGGCTTCAACTGATTTATTTAGGAAGAAAGAGAGAAACATTAAAGCCATTATTAGTAAAGATTCTACAATTCCAGTTAGTTTGCTACCTACCTCTAATGAGAAAAGTGTCAGGCACATATGCCTTATTGTTACTTTGGAAGTCCCAGCCACAGTCTGAGGAATTTTTGTACTTTGTCTACCTCTTGTAGTAATATACTGAAATTTTTTATTGGCAAGAAGGTATGTGTTCATGTATCTAGTATGTTTTTCTTAATGAAACATGTGGTGCATGAACATGTGTATGTGTGTGTTTGTGTTTGGTGTGTTGTGTGTGTGTATAATTCATGTGGAATTCAGACACTGAGTGTTATTTTTGTTGGGGGTATATTGAATGCTATCTTTCATTGGAATAATGTTCTTTTCCCATTTAGTGAGCAAATGGTGGCATACCATTTGTAGCAAGCCTCCAGACCTTAGGCTAACTGATATTTGAAGGAAATACTATTCAGATGCTAAAACTCAGCACATACAGTACCACCTGCAAAAACAAAAACCTAATCTAATCTGTCAAATTTCATAGCTGTGGGAAAGTCTCTAAATGTACTAACCTTTCTCTCTGGATTCTTTTGGCTCTGCTTCTGGCTAACTATACTTGTGACCTGAGGTATGAAATGCCAGGATGTAATATTGTGCTTGAGAACTCTAAGGATAGTGGTTACATAGATACTCCAAACACCTGGTGTAGTGACTGAGTGGCTAAAGAAAAACTTTCTTTTGGTTTAAATGTGTGTCTGAGTAGTCTTCTCTAGTGGATAACCTACAACAGTATAATTGATTAAAACTGTGGATGGGACTGATAATACAGTATGTACCCTGTCTTTTGCACTGAAATTAATCATACAGTACTTTATCATATTGAGCCTGACACATATACAGACTAACCACATTGGCTTGCTTACTTTCATTAGAGATCCAAATTCTTTTTAGCTACACAAGGATATTTGTTTTAATTAAAAGTGAACTTTATCATTTCCTTAATTTTATTCCAATTTACTTTGGAAATAAGATTGCTTAAATGAAATTGCTTATAAGATCATATAGGCATTTGAGTTCATCTCCTGTGGGAAATTTTTATGGAATTATTACTGAATGCTCTTGGTTAGAATTGTCATGAAGCAATAGGAGACCTTATGCAGACACATCTTCATGATATGAAGAACTTTAAGTATCAGCTATTTCACCATACCATTTTTGTAATATGAAAGTGATCATACTGATATTATACTTATTACCATAATCCTGGTCCTCAACTTCATATTTATGTGCTTCTTTGGGGAGGGGGAAGAATGCATGTGGAAAACAGAAGATAACTTGTAGGATTCCATTCTCTCCTTTTAACATGTGAATTTCTAGAGTTGAAATCAGATTGTCAGTTTTTGTGGCATTTTCAAGCAGTCATGAGTGTATGCATGTGTGTGTAAGTGTGGTATGATGAATGTCATATATTTATTTGAGATTATTCTCTGATATTCATATGCAATAAATTTATTTTTCTGGCCATAGACTCTAATTCCTTGATTATATGAACATTGCATTTTGTCTTTCTTGGTTTATGACCTTTAGTGTCTCTTTACAACCTAGAAACCTCTGTTAATGTTTGACCTTGACAGAATTTACCTTATAAACAAATGAATTGTAGAATATTTATACACTGTGTGAAAATATATTGCTAAAATTTGCTAATTTTCTTTCCAAGAAAATGAATTTCAGAGAACACAATTTTAAAAAGAAAAATATAAACTAGAAACTAACAGACATGTTATGAACATATAAAGTGAAAATAAGTACATTTGACAAGAACTAAATGAAAAGCACAGATAAAAAACAGCAGTATTACTAGCATCTACTTAAACGTTCTAATATACTATGTACATTGTTTATATCATGAAAGCTAACTTTTACAATAGTCCTATGTTTTAAGTAGTTTTATTGCAATTAAAGATTTATTTTATTTATATATATTTACTTTTGTCTGTGTGTGCCTGGTGTAATAAAACGTTGAATAACCAAGAGCTACTTTTACTTTTTATAATTGTATACTTTACAATTCATTTTCTTGGAGAGAAAATTGGCCAATTTTAGCAATACCTTTCATCAGATTGTGGTGTCTTTGAAACCAAGGGAATAGCGAGGTTTAGGCAATGAGTGGTTACAAAAAGGAGTTGACTACAGTAACATGAAGAGTTAATAAAAGACAATTGTTCAACAGCATTCTCTAAGATGGAAGATAATACAACAGCGATCTTTACATCTGAAATACCATTAGTAGTGACTGAAAATGATTTCGTTTTTAAGTCAGTTAAAAATGAGATGAAGGCAATGCAAGATGGAACAAGTCTTTCATTGCAGCACTCAGGAAGCAGAGGCAGTTGGATCTCAATGAGTTTGAGGCTATCTTGATTTAAATAGCAAGCCAGGACAGCCAGAGATACATAATAGCCTGAACTCTCTCAAAAACAGAGAAACAAACAAACAAAAAAGACACGAGGAAATAGTATTGAATTATTGGAGAGTACCCAGATCACAGTAGAGACATTTGCATTCTTCAGCTATACACTGCAAGGAAAAATTTTCAAAATGTTTAAACATTCTGGCTTATGTTTAACAAAAGTTCAAGAATGCAAAATGATGACTGGACTTTACATCTGGCTTTGCTATTAAGATTTTCCCATTGTTTATATACTTGATGCTCTGCTCTTCATCTTCTGGAATCCTAAACTTCTGTGAGTACTTCATCATGTCCCAATGTTGCTTCTTTAGACTTCAGGAAATGGCCATATTTGATTGCATATTTCACGTTGATAAAACTGTTGGATAGATAAAAAGATAATGTTAGTTGATACCAAACACTTGATTGAATATATTTAGGCTCTATAAATATCTTAACTGTCACACATAAGAGAAGATTCAAATATACTAACACATCATCAATTTTCCTGATATACTGTCTGCATAAGGATTGAAATCTCCTTTTTTAAAATTTTTCATTCAAAAATGCTTAACAATATGTATCACATTAGATATTGTGCTACATGTTGGGCCAAAATGATAATAAAACATCCTTCCCTTCCTGTATCCCAATCATCCCGTTGCCCCAAGTTCTCCCCATCCAACCCTTCTCACATTTTTCTCCCCATCTCCCCTTACCCCCCTCCCACCCCAC
>NC_022026.1:20123021-20135017 GCF_000317375.1 Microtus ochrogaster
TGTAGACCAGGCTGGTCTCGAACTCACAGAGATCCACCTGCCTCTGCCTCCTGAGTGCTGGGATTAAAGGCATGTGCCACCACCACCCGGCATGTGCCAAATTTTCTTATATAAAGTATTAAGTGCAATGTTTTGGATATTTACTTATCTGCCAAAGCTCAAAATAGTCCACATTTTGTAAGATCATTAAGTTCTATGGAGACTATCCTCCTGAGTTGAGTGAAGAGGATTGTGAGAGAGTAACAAGATCTCTTTTGCATTTCATCAGAATATTCCATTGAAGAATTAGGTTTGAAAGAGGAAACTAATTCATCTTGAATATAATCATTTCACCTTTTGCGGAATTTAAAGATGTGTACATGTAAAGAATCAAGGGTAAGGGAGCAGGCAGTAGGGTAGAACAGAGTAATAATGGAAAAAAGAAGAAAGAAAAGCCCCAAACATGGACTTCATAAATACAAAAAAGACCACTCTTACCTATTTGAATGGAACCATCCCCTTTGAATATAAATTATTCAAGTAATCATGTTTAAGCCAAGAGTAATTAATAATGGCCCAAATGAAAACTGTTTGCCTCTGAGTCCTTCAAATGCTATAATACCATATTCCCTAAGGTACATTCCATATGCAATGGATGCTTAAAAGAAGGGTGATTAAAATTACAACTTCATCAATCATACTCACTAATAAGAATATTTAGCATTGGAATTTAATTAACTAAATGCCTTTCTGAAATTCATTGAGAAATTTTTGGTTTATTGAAAACTCACATGTAGATTATTCCCAATGAGCCTCTTTTTTAGAGAAAATAGTCAATTTCCATTTTTTAATTAAATCAGTTGTATAGTAAATTAATTTTAATTTTATCTCTGTGTAACTACTATTCTTACAAAAAGTAATAATATTTAATTTAAATTTTATTGAATAATGATTTAATCTTAAGTGTGACTTTCCAGTTTTCAGAGAAACACAAATCATACACATCAACATTAATTATGCATAATTGCATATTTTTTCACTTATGAAACTCCTTCAAATGTAGCAAGTGGTTTGGGAAATGTGAAACAAGCCAAAACTAGGTAACAATTATGCTTGCAGAGCAAATATGAAGGCTGGTTCTCTTACATTCTTTGCTTTGAATGTAGAAGTACTTCACTATGAGCCCAAAGCCTAAATATTTATTGTCTTTTTACTGTGCATAGATTCATGTATCTCTAAAAGATTTTTTAGCTCTACTACCCAGTATTAATGACTATAGATTTTTTTGAAAATGATATTTATGAAGGTAAGACCAAGTAAGAAACTAAACCACTTACATAGGCTCTCATTCAGTAAGACTACATTTTTTAAACAGAAGATACTTTGAGCAGCAAAGTCGGTAGATTAGAAATAAGCAACAAGTCTCTTGCTTGTTGGTATTATATAACATAAAAAGCAAGAAAAGAGTAAGGCGTGTGAATGAGAGAAAGCATTGAAGTTGAGTAGTGGGCAGAAAGATACCTGGAGAGAGTCAGAGATACTTGACATTGGAAGAGAGGGTGGGAAAGGATATTAAGCCTTGACCCCACTATGGGTCAAGTGAATATGGCAAAAGAGGAAAGAACTGTAAGGGAAAATTTGAAGAGATGGTATGGAGAAAATTTTTGCATAATTAGATTCAGAACAGAAGTATTCTAAACTTAGATGATCTGGGAGCTACATGTGTGTGACTGCATTTGTCAATGGAAAAGTATGGTGTTTTAAAACAAATTATTTTGATAATGTCATCACCAAAGTTTATTGCTCTAGGAAGTTCAATCTCTTTATAAGTCCAAAATTTCTTATTAAAGTTCAAATATCTCAACTGTGGGTTCCCTTAAAATCAAAATTAAGTTAAATAATTTCCTACTTCAAGGGCAAAGTACCAGGGCACAGTCATAATCAGATTAAGACAAAAATAGAACTTCAACAGTGTGAAGATGCAATGTGCTACCATGGAATTCCATTGGAGCATGGATATTGAAAAATGTAGGCAGTTGGATTTATGTCAAAGATAGGCAGTAAAATGAGTTTCCTTTGCTTTTAAGAGTGAATGCCTGGATGACTTGCTATAAATGATTAGGAGGTTAAACAAGCTAAAATTTTAATGCAGACATTGAATATTCTACTAGCTGGGCTCACTCCTCCATGTATAATTTGTTGTCATACTCTCCATGAAAGCTTGGTGTGGATAAAACTCAAACATATGATGAGAAATTGATGTAAGTCTGATATAGAGTAAATTGTAGATAAAACAATTTTGGTTCTGTACTAGTTTGAATTAAGCATCAGGAAAATTGATAGCCTTTTTTGCCATATCTGGCCCAAAATATTCTCTTTTTCACTTTCTCAATTAAGGTGCCACTTTCTACTTTTCTCATGTATTTTCTTATTTAACATTTTGAATACTCTAACTTTTTGTTTATGAGTTCACTCTTTCTCTCTTTATTAGTTACTTGTGTCACATTGTAAATTTGGTTTATGCTATTTCTGCTTTAAATATCTCAAGAAATTACAAATGATCCTCTTAATAGAATTGAAATTCATCAGAATTCACATGGAAACAAAATATTCTGAATAGCCTAAAATACTGAAGCAGAAAGGGAAATGATGAAGGTAGCAAAACACAATTACAAATTGTATACAAGAAGAACAATAATTAAAACAGCATGACACTGATATAAAACAGACACAAAAAATAGAATATAATAGGATCCACAAATAAATTACAGCTACAGCAAGTCTCATGCTTCTCAACAAATGTGAAATATTTATACTGAGAGACCTTTGTCTCTCACAGTGAAAAATGAAGTTATCTGAAACAGATTAAAGAGAATTACGTAAGAGAAGACCTCAAATATGAAATTTCAAGAGAAAAACAAAAGAAAATTATTTCAAGATACTTAAAAAGCAATGGCTTTCTTGTTTGGAATCCAATATTGCATGAAATAATAATTACTGACAATTAGGATACATGAAACTCAAAAACTCTTGAAAAACAAGAAAAAAAAACGAAGAACAGATAAAGACTTCAGAATGTGGGAAATCTTGGGTAACTATGCAATGAGAAAGTAACATGTATAGTAAATACATGAATCAGAAATTGAAAACAATGAAAGAATAAACTATTCATTCAATAACAACAAACAAATGAGTTGAACAACAAATTCTCTAAAGTATAGGCCCAGAGAGATTGTTCAGGACTAAAAGGGATATGTTTATACATGGGTATAATCTCAACATTCTGAGGCAGAATGTCAAGAATTTTTGGCTAATCTGGGTCCAAAGCAAATTCTAAAGTGAGTCTTGGCTGTGACTTAAAGAAATAGAATGCATGGATGGAAAGCAATAATTGTAATATTGTAGCATCTAATTTGAATGTGAAATTTCCCTTTATTTTTCATGCAGTGAAGGAGTAGTTACTAACCCATAGCTTTATTGTAGATATTTAAGCAGAGAAAGGCATATGCAAAGGGAAATTTGTTAAGGTATATGCAGAAGAAGGTAACCATAAGGTCAAATAAACAGTCTTTGATCACACAGTTCTTACAAAACTTTAGAAGGAACCGATCCTGATAATACGTCAATTTTTAACTTCAAAACAAGCATATAATATGCTTACATGTTGTAATCCACAAAATTTTTGTACTTTATCACAGTAATCCCTAGAAATTGATACAATAGTGACTTCTATTGTGTTTGGGGAAATATGTAACAATAGTATAACTTTTTAAGGTAGTCAAAATATTTTGAAATTTACCTTGAACTTTATTTCGCTAAGACAAAATGCTATGTGGTGTAGGAGTTTCTTCTGTTTGTGTGTTGCTTTCACTGGATAATCAATAAAGAAACTGCTTTGGCCTAGATGATAGGACAGAACTTGGGTAGGCGGAGTGAACTTTGGATAACTGTACAGGCTGCAAGATGTCTCTGTCATTTCTAGAGTTTTGGAAGTTGCTTGCTTTTCATTTACTTAGGTAATATAATATCCTTCTGAATTCTGATGGAGTTGAAGAATATATAGATAGTTAAAGTTATAGTTTTTCTCTGTTATGATAAAAGATAAAATAGGCATAAATTTGTAACTGTAATTCTTGCTTGATAACTGTTTTGTTATATGTAATTTCACTATGTTAAAGTTAAAGCCTTCCTTTTTATTTAAACAGAAAAGGGAGGATATGTGGGAGTCCACTCTGTATGCTGTGATTACCAATAATAAATAAAAATCAACTGACTTGGACCTATAGCAAGGCAGAACTTATGTAGGCAAGGAAAGCTAGGCTGAATGCTAGGAGGAAGAAGGACAGAGTCAGAGAGGGGCCATGGGGCTGCTGCCAGAATCAGACATACTGAATCTTTGCTGGTCAGCCACTGTCTTGTGATGATACACTGATTAATGGAGATGGATTAAATTAATATGTAAGAGTTAGCAAATAATAAACTAGAAATAGTGGAAGGAGTTCCTTCTGTTTGTGTGTTTCTTTCATTGGATAATGAAGAAAGAAATTGCCTTGGCCTAGTTAATAGGACAGAACATAGGTAGGCAGAGTAGACAGAACTGAATGCTGGAAAGAAGGGTAGAGTGGCAAATGCTATGGATCTCCTGCCTGAGATGGATGCTGGTTAGAATCTTGCCAGTAAGCCACAGTCAAATGATGATACACAGATTAATAGAAATTGAATAAATTAAGATGTAAGAATTAGCCAAAAAGAAGTTAGAGCTAATGGGCCAGGCAGTGTTTAAATGAATACAGTTTCTGTGTGATTGTTTTAGGTGTAAGATAACCAGGCAGCCAGGACAACAAGCTCTTCTTGTTATAGCTATGTGACAAAATGTCTTGGACCTTGATTGGAATATAGACATACATAGATATATGTGTGTATATATACATATAATACACAGTAAGGTACTCTGCCTATACAAAGAAGAAATGTAAGCATCAATACAACCACAAATCCTTTGATCTACAATGGTATCCTTGCCTCAAAGATAAGCTAGAACAAGGGTGGTACAAAGTTTGTGCCAGTAGCCTACCAAAACTTTCCTTCTTACTCTACAATATGAAACCCATACCAAACCCTGCTTGGGTAACCAAGTACTTGAGACTAGATGGCCCAGGGATCAAGGATAAAGCCACATAATACTGTTTGATGTTCTTTTGAAAAATTAGTACAAATAAAATGATTCCTAATGACATTCTTCTATACTCACAGAGTAAGGCCTAGCCATCATCAGAGAAGCTTTGTCTTGCAGCAGAAAGGAACAAATAAAGATACTTACATCCAGGTACAATACAGCAAGTGAGAGACTAATGTCTCTATCAAATTCCATCAGAGCTAAGAGAACCCTATTGCAGAGAGCAGAAAGAGTGTAAGTACCAGAGGGATTGAGGGCACTTAAAAATTAAGGCCCTTCTTTTTTATTAATTTTATTGAGCTATAAATTTTTCTCTGCTATTTTCCCTGCCTCTGTCCTACCCATCAACCCTCTCCCATGGTCCCCATGCTCCCAATTTACTCAGGAGATCTTGTCTTTTACTATTTCTCATGTAGGTTAGATCCATGTATGCCTCTCTTAGGGTCTCCATTGTTGTCTAGTTTCTCTGGGATTATGATTTGTGTATTAGTTTTCTTTGCTTTATGCTAAAAAAAACCCACTTATGAGTGAGTACATATGATAATTGTCTTTCTGGGTCTGGATAACTGAAGAAGGATGCTTAAAAGAAATCCCAAACTAGCTCATTATTGAGAATTAGATGTTTATTTATTTAGGGGTAGACTCAAAAATCAAAATTCTCTGCTTGAACAGAGATCAGAAACTGAAATCCACAACTGGAACAGAGAGGCCAGGAAAGAGGCAGGACCCAGGCTCTACATAAGCATATATAGTATAAGAGTCCACACCCCAGTGGGTGGGAAATCACTGGCTATAAGACTTACTATAGCACCTTCCTCTTTTGTCTCAATAAAAGAGTTCTAAACCTAATACAAAATTATAAACAATAAGAACAAATATATTCAATAATTATCCTATACTAATTAGTTTAATTCTTGTACAATAAATAACTTGGCCAACACATGAGAGGAAAGTAACTACTATAATGGGTTTGCTGCGGGTCCCCAGCAGCTTGCTTCAGGGTCAAGACCCAGACAGCAGGTCCCCAAACCAAGGTGGCTGGTCCCCAGCCATGTGGTGGCTGGCTGGTCCCCTGCGGCAACAAACAGGCAGCAGGTGAGAGACACAAAGATAGAAACACTGTATAGAATGAAATTGGACATTTATTTGGTGTTATGGAGGGGAAGGAAAAGGGGAAAAGGGGAGGGAGGGAGAGAGAGAAAGAGAAAAGAGAGAGAGGGGGAGAGAAAGAGAGGGAGATAGGCTGCCTCTCCAAGAGAGGGGACAGGAACAGAGAGAGAGTGGAGCTGAGACTGCAAGCAGAAATGGAGTGGGTGTGGCTTGTGTCTTAAAGCGATAGAACATTACATTCCCATCACTTTTTTATAATAAAAAGCAGGCGATTAGCAACACAGGTTGAAGGAATTGGGGCAGCGGATTCTCAAGACTGCTTCCTGCTTATTTGTGGGCATTGTCTTTGGTGGGGGTATCTGAGAAGGCTGGGCGCTGGCCACATCCTGGCATAGCTGGTCGCTTTGCTCCTGTCTGGTGTTTGTGGCATGGAAATATCTGGTATCTTTTACCCCTGGTTAAGGTATGGGCAAAACAGAGGAAAAAGTTAAATTAAGGAAAAAAATTAGGACCAGGGAATTGAGGGGGATGTATCTGACCTGCTTAAAGTGGATCCTTCATTCAGCTCCCTGGAACTCACAAGAATTTTTGGGTTTGTGAAAACAGAAGTTTTAAACATATACATTGCATTAACAGTGGTATATTTATGTTAGAATGACTCTGACAGATATTTTTGTACAATGAAAAGTATTTTTAAGACTATGAAAGACACCATGAGAGAGAAATTTGATCTGGAATTTTTTTGGTGAGGTTGTCTTTTTAAACTAACAAAACCTCTCAGCTATCAAATGCATCAACAATCTTTGAGAAGGATAAAATTTTACTTGAGTTACTGATTAAAAAATGACAGAGAACTTACTTGGTTGACACCCAGAGCTACTCTACAGGGTTCTCCATGGTTACTGAAGGTCACATTTGTCTTTTACTGTTTAGCACAGGGCCTGCCAGGCTCCAGAAGAGACTGTGGGCTGAGAACTCTATAGGAAGACAAGCCTACCATGACCTGAGTTCCAGTGATTCTGTCCATGTTTGTCTTCTTTTAAGGAAGTAGAGTGCTGCTAGGAGCCAACCTGTCTCTTTTTATTATGAAAAGTTTTTTTTAATAATCAAATATTTAATATTTCATTCCCCAGATCTCTGAACAGTTGAGGGCTGTTTATAAGGTATAACTATAGTATGTAATCTGCCTGGACAGCTTGGTTTGAACTGGACTGCACTGGCTCTCAACTTAACAGATAAGATCTACACTCATAAAAAGACAGAAAGAAGAAGAAACTGCTTGCAATAAAAGGTTAACAGCAGAACTGACAATAGTAGAGAACATCTTAATATTTTAAATGAGGGTTGGGTTAAATATAAGGTATTTTTGTAAGAGACTTAAAACTACATACCAATTTAAAACATGATATTTATTGTTTTTGTTGTCTGAAATATGATGCAATGAACAATTATCACATTTAATAATAAAAATGGGTGCATTTAAGTTACATGTATGAACACATACATTTAGAATGAACAGGAATTGGGGAAAGTGGATGGTCTTGGTGGGCCCTACCAAAGGCATGACACTGCAGAAAACATACATACAACAGAGTCAACAAAAGGAATTTAATGAAAACTGGGGGACAAGGCAGGGTATATTTCAGTAAAGATGGGGAAACCTGGTCACCTGACCTGGCTCTCAGTCAAGATTGCAGCAAAGTCACCTGACCCCAATTAAAATGGCAGTGGTCACATGTTGTATGAAAAAGTTACAATTTTTGAAATATAGGGATTATAAACTTAATAAAAGAGACCTAGAGGTATGATATGCCCTGTGGCTGAGCTACCCTGCCATAAGCCACAGCGGAGAACAAAAGGCTGGAACCAAAAAAACTGCACCATGCCATGGCTGGAATTGAAAACAGCCAGGGGAAAGACATGAATGGTTGCTACCCACAGCTGAAATTGTGAAAACCCACAAAACACCACTAGGCACACTGTGAGATGACTCTCTACTATAGGCGGAGTGTGAATCAGTGCATGATCTTCACAAGACTCATGGAGTAACGTCCCCCAGGGCCATGAATGGGAAGGTAAGGCCCAGCTGTATCCAGTCACGACTAGAAGCCAAGGAGGCCAGAGTCCTCTCCCAGCATCCTTTTACAGTGAGGGAAAAAAAGAAAAGAGAAAAAAATGGAAAAAAAAAAAAGAAAGAATCTGAGGGACCCTGGGTCCTGAGTCGAATGCACCATATAGAGTTTGCAGTGCTAGAGTGGGCTGACTGACTCCAGGTCAGTCCAAATACAATTTTAGTTAAGGGAAGCAACCATAGCAGAATGGGGGAGGCTCACCAATCAAAGCCAGGAAGCGGGTGTTAGGAGTAGGAAAAAAACCTGGTTCAGGATCCCAATCTCTGGAAAGGAACTAGAGTGGGAGGGCCTATCCGTGTCATGGCACAAAATGTAATGGATTTGCTGCAGGTCCCCAGCAGCTTGCTGTGAGGTCAAGACCACACTGCAGATCCCCAAACAATGGTGGCTGGTTCCCAGCCGTGTGGTGGCTAGCTGGTCCCTGGCAAGTAGTGTGGGCAGGTGTCAGGTGGGAGGCACAGACATGGCAAGTCTCCAGGCCTGCTGGGGACATGAAAGCAGCCAGTCCCAGAGACCATGCAGCAGGGAAGGTGGCTGGTGCCCAGCAGCGACAAATGGATAGGCAGCAGGTGGGAGGCACAGACATAGACACATCAGACAGAATAAAATTGGACATTTATTTGGTGTTATGGAAAGGAAGAAAAGGGGAGATGGGGGTGAGAGAGAGAGAGAGAGAGAGAGAGAGAGAGAGAGAGAGAAAGAAAGAAAAAAGAAAGAAAAAGAAAGAAAGAAAGAAAGAAAGAGAGAGAGAGAAAGAGAGAGAAGAGAGAAAGGGGGAAAGGGAGGGAGAAGTGGGGAGAGAGGCAGAAGCTGCCTCTCTGAGAGAGAAATGGGAAGAGTAGGGCAGAGGCTGCAAACAGGAAGGGAGTGGGCATGGCTTGTCTCTTAAAAAGACAGAACATTACAACTAAAATTATATAGCATTCAACTCCATTGAAGATCTGAGATGGGAAATAATATTACTTCAGTAAGCAATAATGCAATCCAAGCAATTTCCAAAAATCTGCAACAAATGACAGAGATAACTGGCTACCTTGGTAATCTGTCAAATTCTCATTTGGAATGTTGAAGCAACAAACTTTGGCTAAGGACGAGAATACCATTTTAAGAGGCAGGAAAGTTTTCAAAACCAGCTTATCCTGTCTTTGCAAGATTTGACAGTCTTGCTTATCCATTTCTAGATATCATGAATCTTTTCAGTGGTTGAGCCATGGGCATTTCTTTGCCCAAAGGCCAGTTTTGACAAGAAAAAAACAAGCTCTAAGTAGAGTGTCTTTGGTGCTCAACATTGTCTCAGAAAGAGATCGGTGCTGTCAGGAGCAATTGTGTCACACTTCAACAGAACCCTAAGTTATTTAAATGCCATATTCTAAAGCTCTTTGAAGTGGTTGAAGATTACCTATCTATGCAGAATATAATCTCTATGTATATAAAGAACCTGATTAGTCTAACTATAAGTATGGCAAACATAGATGACTACTGATCTATAGTGTTTAATACCTTTATCACTGAAAGACTATGACTTCATATTAGAATATTGTACAATAAACAATTGTGCAACAAATGAGGACAATGACCTCAAAATATAAACAATGAATAAGTATCTTGATCTGCAGTAGAAATGTACATTGCAATATGATAAATATATATTAATATATAAAAATGTTTCAAGCAGAGGTAGAAGCATGCATGCATATACCATTTAATGTAATTTAATTTTGTATCAATATACAAGAATCTATAACAATGAAATTGCCTATAAATAATAACTCACAAGTATTTACACTATTACTCACATAGTTATTAGTGTGAGTAAGCTCATACTAATCTATTATCCCATCCAATTTCCCCCTTTTTTCAAGGAGATGATTGAGCCTACAAAATTTCCCCACCAACTTCCATCCCTATACCAGTTATAATCAACCCCTAAATGATGTCCTTAATCCCGAGTACAAACTTTGTTGCAAAAGGAGATGTAATCTTCTAGAATTACTACCAGTTGTCATGGGGCTGATGTTCTTTCTATGTGATCCTGTGAAGGTAAACTGATGGTTAAGTTTCAAGATTACTGTCTGGTAAAATATAAAATAGTCTCTGAATAATTTGGTAGTGTATTTCTGAGGCCAGAACATTGTAAAAAGGTATACCATTCCATCTAACCAAGGTGGAACCATCTTGAGCAGCTGGTACCCAAAACAGTTCTTATAGTAGTGACATCAGCATCATGACATCATATCAAGCAGGTGGAGTTGTTGTTGTGGGGCACCATCTTCTTCCTGGAAACTTCAGAGATTGCTGCAGATAAATTCATTGTTCATCGTGCAAAGCTAAACATTATTTATATAGAAATATACAGACATATATGTTCAATGAAAGGTATGATAGAGCCAAAAATAGATATGAAGAAAAGTAAATTTTTTTTTCTAAATTCTTTTTTGTTTTTATCCCATATAATATGGTTCTTGACATGAGACAGAAATTCTGAATTTTTATTTTAACAACATGCTTGGATTTAGAGAAGGACAGAGCCATTGTCCAACTCCAAAACCAGCTCTATCTATATATTCATAATTACACACACACACACATATGATAGATATATATGTTTACATGTTTTTGTATCACTTATGTGATCTCATAAATCAGATTTCTTTTTCTCAAAGATCCTTAGTGAATAGTTAATTTTCCTTCTGTCAGCATCCAAATATCCAGGGTCTCTTGAATTTTTGAAGACAAGTATTTTCAAAGACACATAGTTTGCAAAGTATTGCAAACACAATAACAGAACCCTGCCCCAAACCTCATGAGGTTTTTCTTACCATCTGTATGGTTGTCACCATTCTGGATGAGCTGTCATTTCTCTTTTTCAAGGTTTCTCATTTTCAAAATAAATCGTTATTAATTTTGATGGTATTCATATTTTTTCTTCTCCTGTGGAAAAAAGAGCAAAACCCCTTTTCCAACATAGCACATCTGGATTCCATTGTGAGGTCAACACATCCTTGAAATAAACCAGTTGATTTATTTCATAAGAGTTTTCTATTACCCAGTGTCTCTTTTTTGCTGTTGTCCCTTTCTCATTAGCATTAAGAAAAAATCAAGGTTACTAAAGCATTATGTAATCTATTTCTGGGGGCATTTTTACCCCCTTTTTGTTTGTTTAACATAGAGGACCTGGCAGACTTGTTTGGGATTGGATGTTTGTTATGTATATAGGACAAAGCCTAGAGATGTGCAGAGGCGGAGAGGCACAGTGGAGGTGGAGAGGTGCAGCGTCCAAACATGGTGGAGAGGCTCGACACTCAGGAATAGGCTTTGAGGGGCCGGCACAGCGGCAGACGCAAGTGGCAGAGATGGGCGTGCAATAACGAGAGCAGATCACCCCACTACAATTAAATCAAAGAGGTAGGCCTTTTATTGGCAAGGTCACTGGCAAACGGGGAGCCTGGTCCTGTCCTGAAGACACTTTGGAGGGGTGAGAGGGTTCTTGGCCTGTGGCAGGAACCAGGAAACAGAGCGAGGGCATTATGTAAGTGGAGCCCTTGGTCAGCAGGGAAACCTGATCCGGTTTTAAAAGACCCATTAGATAGGATCAATAG
>NC_022026.1:20160778-20168996 GCF_000317375.1 Microtus ochrogaster
AGGCAAATATTTACCAGTATGTTAATAGTGACAAGACTGAAAATGCTTGAAAAATGATCAAGTTAATGAAAGGGAAGAAACTTGAAATCTAAAAATTATGAAACATTGCTAGAGGAAGTAAGAGTCACTAAGGATTGTGAAGATATTCCAAGCTCATAAATTAATGATACTATTTTATATTGTCATAATCTCCTTTGTTAGCATATTAGTAAAATCCTTGTTAAATTAAAGCAGTTTGATTTATAATGATATGTTTGAAGATATTGACAAATTCAACCATATATAGCCACACATATATATATACACACATAAATACACACACACACACACACACACACACACACATATATATATATATATATGTATGACTCTTATATTAATCCATAAATATATGTTATAGGGTCTTTAGATTGTCACTAGTTTTTAAAAATAGACAGTGAGAATACAAAAAATGTGAAAATAATGAAATACATTTGACTAATGTAAAAAGAGTGAGAAAATCACATAACTGATCAGATACTTGCCTTCCTCCAGGCAAAGGTGGTACATGCCTTTAATCCCAGCACTTTGGAGGACAGTCTGGTGTATAAGAGCTAATTGAGTTCCAGGTCAGGCTTACAAAGCTACCGAAAAACCCTGTCTCAAAGATAAAAGAAGACACTTGTGTTTATAATATATAATATAAATACAGTACAGCATTCACTAGTGAGGCTCAGGAGGCAAAGACAGGCAGATCACAGAATTCCATGTCAGCCTGGTCTACATAGTTAATCGCAAAACAGCCAGAGCCACACTGAGAAATCTTGTTTTAATAAAAGCAGAATACTATTCTGATTTTGGAATGAAAAAAAAATGAACTAACTCTTTTTCTAGCATCACCCTCTTCTGCTTCTGTGCCAATAGACAGCCACAGACTCATGAGTGTATGAATGGCACAGGTAAGAAGCAATGAGCTATTCTAAAAAGAAAAAAAACCAAAAAAACAAAAAAACAGAGTACCTGAAGTTAGAGATCAGGTGGGGAGAAGTAAGTGGGTAGAATAGGAGGATCATATTATCAAGATACTGTCAGCCCAGGAACTTGGCTGGGCAGAGAGGGATATAAGGTGGAAGGAGTTAGAAGCTCTACCTTTTTTTTGGCTGAGGTATTAACAAGGTAACAGTTGACTAAGGTTTGTTGCTTTGTCTCTCCAATCTTTAAACATTTACCCATATATCTGACTCTGGCTTTTTATTATTAAGACCAGTTAGAACTCAAGAATCATGGAAAACATAAGAATTTCCTTTAATTATTAAAAGTAGAACTACCATAAATTCTTGTATCCTGTTCATGAGTGTATATCTAGAAAGAATAAAATCAATATTAGAAAAACATACTTGCATGCATATGTTCATATGGAATTATTAACAAGAGCAGAGGTAATGATTTAATGTAGAAGTCCACTATCAAGTAAATAAAAAAGGATAATAAGCTATTTGAATACACAAATGTTATTCATGAACACAAAAATGAAAATGTGTAATTTGAAGAAAAAGTATGGTACTGAAAAATATTATATTAAGTAAAGTTATATACACACAAAAAGGTATGTGCTGTAAACAGTGTCTCATACCTAGAAGATTAAAAATCAATGGCCTGATGTTATACTAGTGATTGCTTATGAATGAGATGGAGAATGAGCTGAGGTGTAGTTTAAGGGTAGTTGAATATGACCAATATAAGGAACCATTATGGTGAATCCTATTAATAATTACAATTATTTTTTTAAAAAAATTAAAATACATGCATTAGCAAGGAAAGCTGAAAAGATATACCACAAAATGGAGACAGATATTGTAAACAAAAGTAGGAACCGAAATGCCTTGAAGTTGATGAGGTGAATACTGATAATCTAATTCTAGGGTACTTGAGACATTTAAACCTGTGTATGAATGAGCAAAAATAAATGGACTTATTAGGGTACATATATGCATGTATATGGAACAATAATTGAAGAAGAGGTCATCAATTTGTGATGGAATGTAAGGGACAGGGGAGCAGTTCTAGGGGAAGAGGAAGAAGTGGAAATGCTGTAAATAAAGGACTTGTGTATGATATTTTCAAAAGTAGGATACTGTTAACAGCCAACAAATGTGGATCATGTAAAGTTTTCAGAAAACCTAAAGGCCTTTCAGCATCATAATGGATGAATTATGTATATTTCAAACACAGAATAATGAGCAGTGATGAATATAACTGAACACTTAGCTGCAGTGACGTAAATCTAATAGTGTATTAAGGAAGTCAAACATAAAAAGCAATGCAAAGTATGATTCTATTTCTATAGACTATGAAAATGGAAAGGAAAATTATAGTGTTTAAGATTGTAAATGGTCAAAATACAAAGGAAAGTAAGAAATTAATATAACAGTCAGGGGTGAAGTAACCTTGCTAGATGAGGTTGGTGTATGTGCCTGGGCAGCATTTTAGAGCTGTTTATTCATTCTTCCTGGCAGGAACATAGAATTCAATGCCATTAACTTGTACAGGTTTTCTTCTATTTCCCCTTCAATTTTTTTTCACAATAAAAAAAATGCTTAATGCATTTCAAGTTTAGTGAAATGGCTCAACTGATGAAGATGTTTTCAATCCAATCCTGGTGATTTGAGTTTAATATCAGGAACCCATGAAAAAGTGAAAGAGAATTTATTCCACAATTTTGTCTTTTTATGCACAAGCAGCCTATGGAATATGTGCCTCCACAAACATCACACATGTACACATGTATACACATTCATGATAATAACAATAGTAGTAATAGCAATAATAATAATATTGCAAGGGATAAATGATATTTACAAAATTTTCAATGTGAAAGAGTAAGACAAATACAAATATTACATAATACACATGCATATTATAGTTTAGTTACAAGAAGGAAGATAGTTTATCCAAGACAGCAATGAGGAAAATAAGGGCTGAAAAATATTAAATATGTCAATAAATTCAATAATATTTTCACTTGATGTAGATGTCAGGATACAGAAGATCGAATCTTAAATCTTGCATTTTTCATGCTACAAAATAGTTATCTGAAATTTTATGTTCCCAAATTAAATTTATTACCCTATGCTTTGTAGTTGCTTTAACGAGCAAAAAGGTGGGAGTGTATGTGTGTGTATAAACACCTATGTATGGGCACAAGCATGTAATGGCCATGATAGAAACTTTACTCACATTTTAACATTTTTACCATTTGTTTGGAACTTCCTATATTCATTAATAACAAATTTTTATAGTGGTAAAGTTAGTTTAAAAGTACAAGAGAATCTCATGTATAATTTATGCCTGTGACATATTAGGTGTTAGTGTGTGATAACTATAATAATTAGACTGTGATAACAAATTATCAAATCTCTGTTTGCAACTCTAAGCTTGAGAAATAAGCCTAACCAATTACCTTGGATGCACTGAGATAATATAACATCCTGTGTTCTAGCTATAGACATTGGCCAATCTTTTGAACTTGGCCTTAAGAGCCATTTTGCTGGATAAAGTGTAGTTTTTTAATTTATTTACTTTTAAAAAATAAAGTCTTTTTTTGATTTTACATACCAGTGCTAGTTTTCATTCTCCTCCTCCTGTTCCCTCAAACTTCCTCTCACTCCACCCCCATTCACTCCTTGTAAATGATAAGGCTTCCGATGGGGAGTCAACAAAATCTATTATATTGTTTGAGAATGGAGAAATGATGTAGGAGTTCCTTCTGTATGCTGTAAATACCATTGGTTAATAAAAAACCTGATTTGGCCTATAGCAAGGTAGAAAGAAGTGTGGAGTCAGAGAGTAGCCATATAGCCCCATCACAGACTGATGCTGGAACTTTAGCCAATAAACCACAGCCACACAGTTATACACAGATTAATGGAGTTGGGCTTAATTAATATGTAAGAAGCTAGAGTATATGGGGCAAGCCATGATTTAAATAATATAGTCTCTGTGTGATTATTTTGGTTCTGGGTGACCGGCTCAAACAAGCGGCCCTCCACTCAACAGAGCAAGACCTTCCCCACTGTCTAGGCTGAGCAAGGTACCCCTCCAAAGAGAATGGGTTCCAAAAAGTCAGGACAAAATTAGGAATAAATCCTGGTCTCACTGCCAATGGCTCCACAGTCTGCCCCAACCATACAACTCTCACCCATTTCAGAGGACCTAGTTTGGTTCTATGCTGGTTCTTTCCCTATCAGGCTGGAGTTGATGAGCCCTCATTAGCTCAGGTAAGCTGTTTCAGTGGGTATCTCCATCATAGCCGTGACCACTTTGCTTACATTCTCACTCATTCTACTCTTTAAGTGGACTTTGGGAGGTCAGCACAGTCCTCCCCTGTGAATTTCTGCCACTGCTTCTATAAGTTGCAGGATGAAGATTCTATGGTGACATTTAAGATTGTCATCAGTCTGACTATAGGGCAAGGCTACTTCAGGCAACCTTTCACCATTGCTTAGGATCTTAGCTGGGGTCATCCTTGTGGATTCCTGGGAATTACTCCAGTGCAAGGTTTCTTGCTAGCCACATAATGGCTCCATCGATCAAGATATCTGCTTCCCTTGCTTTCTTTCTCTGTATTTCCTCCATTGTGACTATCCTGCTCAAGTTCTCCTCCCATATCCCCTACTGCCCTGTCTTCTTCCCCTACTCCCATGCTCCCATTTTTCTCAGCAGATTTTGTCTATTTCCCCTTCCCAGAGGTAAGTACATATGTTTCTCTTAGGATTCTCTTTGTTTAACTTTTCTGGGCTTATGAATTATAGGCTCTTTATCCTTTGCTTTACAGTTAGTATGCACTTATACATGAGTACATACCATACTCATCTTTCTGGGTTACCTCACTCAGGGTGTGTTTTTTTTTTCTAGTTCCATCCATTTGCATGGAAATTTCAAGATGTCATTGTATTTAACCTCTGAGTAGTACTCCGTTGTGTAAATTTACATGCAAATCTCAAGATTTCATTTTTTTTTAATTTCTGAGTAGTTCTGCATTGTTATATGTACCATATTTCCCTTATCCAATCTTCAGTATAGGTGCATCTATGTTGTTTCCAGGTTCTGGCTATTGCAAATAATACTGCTATGAACATAGTTAAACCAATAATGTTTTTGTATTATGACTAACAATCTTTTGGTATATTCCCAAGAGTGGTATTGCTGGGTCTTGAGGTCAATTGATTCCCAATTTTCTGATAAATCACCATACTTATTTCCAAAGTCATTGTGCAAGTTTGCATTCCCACCAGTACTGAAGGAATGTTTCCCTTGCACCGTATCCTCTCCAACATAAGCTATTACTGCTGTCTTTTTTATCTTAGTCATTCAGACTGGTGTAAGATGGTATCTCAGAGTCATTTTGATTTGCATTTGCTTGGTGGCTAACGATGTTGAACATTTGCTTAAGTGTCTTTTCACCATTTGAGATTCTTCTGTGAGAATTCTTTGTTTAGTTCTGTACCTTATTTTTTATTTGGATTATTGGTTATTTTGATGTCTAATTTCTTGAGATCTTTATATATTTTGGAAATCAGTCCTCTGTTAGATGTGGGGTTGGTGAAGGTCTTTTCCCAATTAGTAGGTTGCCTTTTTGTCTTATTGACTGTGTCTTTTGCTTTACAGAATGTTCTCAGTTTCATGATGTCCTATTTATTTATTGTTGCTCTCAGTGTCTTGATACTTGTATTATATTTAGGAAATAGTCTCCTGTGCCCATACATTGAAGACTGCCTTCCAATTTCTTTTCTGTCAGGTCCAGTGTGATCAGATTTATATGGAGGTCTTTAATCAATTTGGACTTGAGTTTTTTGCATGGGGATCTTTATGGATCTACTTACATTCTTCTACATGTTGACATCCAGTTTTGCCATCACCATTTGTTAAAGATGCTTTCTTCTTTCCATTGTATAATTTTAGCTTCTTTGTCAAAAATCAGATATTCATAGGTGTGTGGATTAATATCTGGGTTTTCAACTCAATTCCATTGGTCAATCTGTCACTTTTCATTCCAATACCAAGCTGTTTTCATTACTGTAGCTCTATAATAGAGCTTGATGTCAGAGATGGTGATGCCTCCAGAAGCACTTTTATTGTTTTGACTATCCTGGGTTATTTGTTTTTCCATATGATGTTGAGCATTGTTTTTTTGAGGTCTCTGAAGAATTGTGTTGGGATTTTGAAGGGGATTTCGTTGAATCTGTAGAATCCTTTTGGTTGAATTGCCATTTTTATTATGTAGATCCTACCTATCCAAGAGCATGGGAGATCTTTCTATTTTCCTTTTTTTCTTATTTATTTATTTATTTATTTATTTATTTATTTATTTATTTATTTATACAGGATTCTTCTGTACCTTTGGAGACTATACTGGAACTAGCTCTTGTAGACCAAGCTGGACTTTAACTTCCAAAGATCCACCAAGCTTCTGCCTGTGGATTGCTATGATTAAAGGCATGTGCCACTACCACCCTTTTGATCTTTGCATTTTCTGGTATTTTCTTCAGTTTTATTCTTCAAAGACTTAAAGTTCTTGTCAAATAGATTTTTTACTTCTTTGGTTAGTGTTACCCCAAGATACTTTGTTGCTTGTGGCTACTGTAAATAGTGATGTTTCTCTGATTTCTTTCTCAGATTCTTTATCATTTGTATATAAGAAGGCTAATTATTTTGAGTTTATCTTTTATTCTGTCATATTACTGATTTATCAGCTCTAGGAGTTCCCTGGTAGAGTTCTGAGGTCAATTATGTAAACTATCTTATCATCTGCAAAAGTGAAAGTTTGATATCTTTCTTTACAATTTGTATTCCCTTGATCTCTTTTTGATGTCTTATTGCTATAGCTAGAACATCAAGAACTATGTTGTAGAGAGTGGACAGCCTTGTGTTGTTACTGATTTTTATTGGAATTGCTTTGAGTTTCTCTCCATTTAATTTGTTGTAGGCTGTCGACTTGTTGTATATTGCTTTTATTATATTTAGCTCTGTTTCATGTATCCCTGAATTCTTCAAGACCTTATCATAAAGGGGTGTTGGATTTTGTCAAAGGCTTTTTCAACATCTAATGAGATGATCATATGCCTTTTCTATTTCAGTTTATTTATTTAGTGGATTAATTACACTGACAGATTTTTGTATGTTGAACTATTCCTGCATATCTGGGATAAAGCTGACTTCAGCATGGTGGATCACTTTTTGATATGTTCTTGGATTCAGTTTGCCCGTGATTTATTAAGTATTTATGCATAAATATTCATAAAGTAGATTGGTCTGTAATTCTCTTTCTTGGTTGAGTATTTGTGTGGTTTCAGTCTCAGGTAACTGTAGCTTCATGAAAAGAGTTTGGCAATGT
This sequence comes from Microtus ochrogaster, assembly GCF_000317375.1. Taxonomy (NCBI): domain Eukaryota; kingdom Metazoa; phylum Chordata; class Mammalia; order Rodentia; family Cricetidae; genus Microtus; species Microtus ochrogaster. Next base: position 20,168,151 of record NC_022026.1, read on the forward strand.
TTCTTCTGTTTCTATTATGTGTAACAGTTTGAGGAGTATAGGTGTTAGCTCTTCTTTGATGATCTGGTAGGATTCTGCACTGAAATAAACAAGCCCTGGGATTTTTTTAGTTGGGAGACTTTTGATGACTGCTTCTATTTTCTTGCATATTATGGGTTTATTTAAATTGTTCACCTGCTTTTGATTTGATTTTGGTATGTGGTACCTATCCAGAAAATTACCCATTTCTTTTACATTTTCCAATTTTGTGGAGTAAAAGTTTTTGTAGTATGACCTAAGGATTCTCTGGATTTTCTCAGTGTCTCTGGTTATGTTCCCCTTTTCATTTCTGATTTTGCTAATTGGATGTTCTCTCTCTCCATTTTGATTAGTTTGGGCAAGGGTTTGTCTATCTTGTTGAGTTTCTTTCATTGATATTGTTTTCTTTGTTTCTATTTTATTGATTTCACCTTTCAATTTGATTATTTCCTGTTGTCTACTTCTCCTGGGTAAGTCTGCTTCTTTTTGTTCTAGATTTTTAAGGTGTGCTGATAAGTCACTAGTGTGAGATTTCTCCACTTTCTTTATGTAAGCAATTAGTGCTATGTGCTTTTCTTTTAGCATGGCTTTCATAGTGTCCCACAGACTTGAGTACATTGTGTCTTCATTTTCACATAATTCTAAGAAGTATTTGTTTCTTTATTTCATCTTTGACCCGGGGGTGATTCAATTGAACAATATTCAATTTCTGTGAGTTTGTTGGCTTTCTGCAATTAGTGTTTGCTGTTGAATTCTAACATTAATCCATGGTGATTCGATAATATACAGGGGGTAATTCCAATTTTTGTGTTTGTTGAGTTTTTCTTT
>NC_022026.1:20170076-20177926 GCF_000317375.1 Microtus ochrogaster
TGTCCAGTGAAGCAGTCCAGGCAAGAGCAATTTCTTGCCCAAATGGCTAGAAAACTCCATAAGGAGTCTCTTTGATGCCCATCTTCCTCAGGAAGTAGCTTGGTGCTGCCAGGAGCAGACGTGTCTCATTGTCATGAAAAGCTCTAAGTTATTAAAACATTTTAAATGCCATATTCTGTTGTCTTTGAAAGATATGAAAATGCAAATGTATTTGAAATATATCTATGCACATATAGAAAATCTAAAATGACTACAGACTTGACTATTATTGATGATTATCTATTAACCTGTATTTCTTAATTATACATTACATTTTTAAGTGAACTACACAATAACAATACCTTAATCAAGGGCAGAAATATATATATATATATGACCTTAAATTTATATCAATAAACCAAGATCCATACCAAAGTAAATTATTCATATCTATATCATATCCCCCTTTAAATGTAAAAGAATATTTTAAAACAATATTTGGGAATATGGGCATTTTTTTTCTCCAAACAGCTTCATGCTGTATTGGGGCACTGTTAATCAAGTTTTTCATGGTGTATCCTGTGTGCCAGGTTCATCTCAGTCAACAGTTGAGTGAAGTAAATATTTGAGGGTGTTCATGGTGACCTTTCAGGAGGCCTTGGTCCATGAAACCATATTCGCCTGGAGGCAATCCACAGGTTTTCATCTTCTGTGAAAACAAAAGAAGAAAACATTTTCCAAAGCAACATATCCTTAAACCCAAATTTGGAAGTCATGATACCTTTAGAACATATATGCTGCTTTAGATTAGCAACCCATACAATAAAATATTTCTCTGTACTTAGCTTCTTCACAGTCAAATAATTCAAAGAAAATCCAGTAATACACATAATCCAGACTCTCTGTGTATTTTCCATCTTTATGTGGCTTATTCTTCTTTACACCTTTTAATCTATGATTATCTGTACTTTGCTCTTTAAAGAATTTACCCCTTTTTAAGCATTGACTTTATTTTATGACTCTATATTTTTGTTCTCTCTTCCAAGCCTATGTACATTTATCTAAAACTGTAACCCATTTAGAGTTCTTTTAAGTCTGAATCTGTCCTTATTGTGAATTTGTAATTCTTTACTGTTCAGGAACACTTATTAAAATGCTAAGCGTGTCCTAAAAACTTTAAGTTGCACCATTAGTATGGGTAATATGGTAACCTGTTTGCCTGTCCAGCCTAAAACTTAAGCTGCACTGTTTTTATGGTAAATACAGTAGTTCCTGCTAGCTCTGAAGAGTCCAGCATGGCAAGGCTGCTTGAGTCTCTGAGCAGTGTACACTGCCAAAGTTTCAGGCACACAGGTGAGTCCACACTGCCATCAAGCAACCATCACCTTTTACCCATATTAAAGCACCAATTGTAGGAGGAGGGGACAGCCACTTCTTTGTCCTGGCTGCCAAGCTAGGTTAAACTTGAAATAACCACACAAAAGTTGTATTCATTAAAACACTGCTTGGCACTTTAGCTTTAGTTTCTTATTGGTTAATTTTTACATCTTAATTTAACCCATTTCTATTAATCTGCACATTGCCACATGACTGTGGCTTACTGGCAAGATTCTAACCAGTGTCTGTCTCAGGCAGAAAATCCATGTCTCTCACTCTGCCCTTCTTCCCAGCATTCAGTTCTGTCTTCTCCACCTACCTAAGTTCTGCCCTATCAGGCCCAATGCAGTTTTTTTTTGTTGTTGTTGTTCATTAACCAATGAAAGCAACACATGAAGAGAAGAACCTCCTACACCACCTGTACAGTAGGGAGAGAAGGTTGTTGAAGTCTCCTACTATTAATGTGTGAGGTTTGATGTGTGATTTAAGCTTTAGTAATGTTTCTTTTACATAAGAGTGTTCACTTTTATTTGAAGCATAGGTGTTCATGATTGTGACTTCATCTTGATGAATTTTTCTTATGATGATCATGAAGTTTCCTTCACCATCTCTTCTGATTCATTTTAGTGTAAAGTCTATTTTTTTTAGATATTGGTATTGTTAAACCCTCTTGTTTATTAGGTACATTTTATTGGAAAAATCTTTTCTAAACCCTTAACTCTGAGATAATGTTTATCTTTGAGGTTGAGTTGTGCTTTTTTTGTATACAGCAGAAGAATAGAGTCTGCTTTTGTAAATATTCTCTTAGCCTGTGTCTTTTCATAGGTGAATTGAGTTCATTAATATTAACAGATATTAATTACCAGTGAATGTTAATTCCTGGTTTTTTTGGTGGTATTGTTTGTGTGTTTCCCTTCTTTGGGAGTTAGTGAAAGGTTATCTGTTGCCTGTGTTTTTGTGGATGCAGTTGGATTCCTTGGTTTGAATTTTTCTTCTAACACTTTCTGTAGGGCTGAATTTGTGGAAGGTATTGTTTAAATCTGTGTTATAAAATGTCTTTTTTTTTCCATTGACACTGATTGAAAGCTTTGCTGGGTATAGTAGTTTGAGCTTTTATCTGTGGTCTCTTAGTGTCTGCAGTACATCTTTCCAGGACCATTTGACTTTCATAGTTTCTACTGAAAAGTCATGAGTAATTTTGATAGGTCTGCCTTTATATATTTCTTGACTTTTTCCTTTGCAGCTCTTAATATTCTTTCTTTATTCTATACGATTTGCATTTTGATTATTATACAATGAGGGGACATTTCTTTTGGTCCAGTCTATTTGGTGTTCTGTAAACACATTTACCATCATTGGGATATCCTTCTTTAGATTGGGAAAATTTTCATCTATGACTTGTTGAGTATATTTTCTGTGCCTTTGATATGGAGTTCTTCTACTTCTTCAATCCCTATTATTATTAGGTTTGGTCTTTTCATGGTGTCCAATATTTCCTGACTGTTTTGTGTTAAGAATTTGGTGAATTTAAAGTTTTCTTTAACAAATGAATCTATTTCTTTTATGGCTTATTCAACACCTGAGATTCTTTCTTCCATATCTTGTACTCTGTTGGTTATACTTGCACCTGTAATTCTCATTCATTTACCCAGATTTTCCATTTCTAGAATTTATTCAGCTTTCATTTTCTTTATTGCCTCTATTTCAGTTTTCAAGCTTTTAACTCTCTGGACTGTTTACTTCATGTTTGATTGTTTTTTTTTCTTGGTTTTCTATAAGAGATCTACTGATTTCTTCCAATTTTTGTTTGTCTTTTCTTTCCATTCTTTAAGAGAATTTTTCATTTCCCTTTTTTGGGTCTCTATCATCCTCTTAAATTTACACTTAAAATTGTTTTCTTCTGCTTATTCTGGGTTAGAATGATCAAGCTTTCCTGTTGTTCCACTGTGTTCTGGTGTTACAATGTTGCTTTTTAGGTTGTTGAATAAATTTTTGCATTGGTGCTTACCTATCTCTTTCTCCAATTGGTGCCAGAAGGTTCTTTGCCTCTTCATCCAATCCTTGCAATGGCTGTCTTTGTCTTAGGTGCTCTCTTTGTCTGCTCTGTACTGTACTGTGTCTCAGGGAGCCATTGAAGTCTCAGCCCACTCTCTTTGTCTACTCTTGGTCTGCTTTGTGCAGTTGTAGCTTGTGCTTCAGAGTTTCTTTGAGGTTTCAGGGAATGGGTAGGTTTGAGGGCAGATTGGCACTTGTAGCTTACAGGGTCCAATAGATGGGTGGGTGTGATGGAGCAGACTACATGCGGGAATCATGTAGACTATTGGTCTACTCTGTAAAAGAGTATTTTAATATAATATTATTTAATTTTTAGGAATCTTACATGTGAATAAAATGTATTTGAAATATATTCACATCACACACCTCCCAAGACTCCTTTTTGCTATTCCCCCATCACTTCATCTTCCTCACAATTTTGTATTCTCTTTTTAGTAACCTACCAAGTTTAAGTTCAAGTTGTACTGCTTATATATAATGGATGTAAGGTCATTCACTGGAACATGGTCAACCTACCAGGTGTCATACTTCTTTTTGTGTATTTTACTCTTTACTCTTTGAGAGAACACCACTCATGTTCCAAATAATTGCATGGAGACTTATTCTTTTTTTTTTTTTGGTTTTTCGAGACAGGGTTTCTCTGTGGCTTTGGAGCCTGTCCTGGAACTAGCTCTGTAGACCAGGCTGGTCTCGAACTCACAGAGATCCGCCTGCCTCTGCCTCCTGAGTGCTGGGATTAAAGGCGTGTGCCACCACCGCCCGGCGACTTATTCTTTTTTATTGAATGCCCAGCCTTAGCTTGGCTTATTTATAGCCAGATTTTCTTAACTTAAAATATCCTGTGTGTTCTTTGCTCTGGTAAAATTGTTTCTATTTCTATATGTCTTTTATTTCCCTTCTCATTCTGTATCTGACTGTGTGGCCAGCCCCCAGCATCGTCTTCTTCTTCTGATTTTTCTCACTCCTCCTTCTCTCCTTCTATTTATTGTCTCCATGCAAGGTTCATCTATTTTTTTCTCTTGCCTAGCTTAGCTCTTTATTAGTCCAATCAGGTGTTTTAGCCAGGCAAAGTAGCACAGTTTTACAGAGTTAAACAAAAGAAACATAAAAAGTGCAATACATATTTGCAAATATAACACATCTTTAACTAATATTCCACAACACATATTGATAAAGAAAACTGACTCTCTCTTCCCTGGGTGATGTGGGAAGGTCATTTGTCAATTTGTTGTTTCATTGGTTAATCAATAAAGAAACTGCCTTGGCCCTGATAGGTCACTTACCTGATAGGTAAGTGGAGTAGACAGAATAGAATGCTGGGAAGAAGGGAAGTGAGCCAGATGCCATGCCTTTCCTTTCTGGGTCAGACATGATGAAGCTCCTCCACAAGATGAACCTACAGTAGAATCTTCCTGGTAAGTCACCACCTCGTGGTGCTACACAGATTATTAGATATGGGTTAAAGCAAGATATGAGAGTTAGCCAGTAAGAGACTAGAGCTAATGGGCCAGGCAGTGTTTAAATGAAAACAGTTTGTGTGTTATTATTTTGGGGCATAAGCTAGCCAGGCAACCAGGAGCTGGGCAACAGGAATGCAGCCCACTGCTCCTTCTACACCTGGGAGCCATCAACTGCCAATAGCTCCTTAGTTTGGGAAGTAACCTCCAGAGTTCCTCCAACCTCCATGCTATATTGTTTATATTCACCAATAGCCCCACATTCCTTGACTAGAACACCTCAGTGTTAGTCTTATCCTTTCCCTCTATTTCTATTTCACAGTCTTTTAATTTTTTAACACTTTTAAAGGTTTTTTTTAACAATTTTAACCTTCTGAAAGGACTAAGGTGTCTCTCCTGTGGGCTTCTGCAAAATGAAAAGTAAGTTAAATACTTCTTTTCCAGGAGGGAAGATCCTGAGCACATTTCTAATAAACCCAAAATAAAATCAACATAAGTTCCATACCCAACATCTGGGGTACACTCATGATCTTTTGATCTCTAAAAGGCTTTGGTAGTTCCTCTTTTTTGACTCTGCAATCCACAGCATACACACTTTGTGTCTGAAGCTCAGACTGGCTCCACTCCATACCTGCTGCTTCCCTTTGAGATCACATCCAAACTCTGGAACCTTCAATACACTAGACACTCCATGGCAACTAATGCTATACAATTACTAATGGCCCCTCCTGGGCTATTCAGGGAATCTATCTTTGACACACAATACCCTGCCTCACTTATTCTCTATGACCCCTTTAATCCTACAGCTTCCACATACCAAAACCAGAACCACATTAGGGATTTTCACACATTACCAAATTAAAATGTCAGCTGAAAACACAGCCTTTGTTCCCTGTGGACCACAGCTTTAATGTCATAAACCACAAGAAATTTTTCATAGAAGATTTTGTTGTAATGATGCTAGTAATTTATCACAGCTGATATTTCAATCACAGACAACCGGCATCAAATGTTCCATTAAAGCAATAATTTTACTAACATAGTATTCATCTCTTGGTAATCACAACTGGCTCTCTTCAACTCTAACCAGCCAGAAACAACATTAATTTAAATTAATTTGGTTAATTTAAAATATCAATTGAACAGCCCAAATAGAGATTTTGTTTTTCTCTGAAATTCTCAATACAGTCCTCAATTATATGTACCTCTCTTAAAATTTTTATCTCCCAATACTCATAAAAGATTATTAAGTGGTCCTTTTCTAGCACAAATTCCAAAATCATTCCATAATCCTTCCCAAAACAACATGGCCAGGCATGTCACAGAAAAACCCATTCCTTGTACCAATTCATGTTCCAATTTTCTTTTTGTTGCTGTTACAAAATACTAAACAAGACCAACTTGGGGGGAAAAAAGGATTTGTTTCATGTTTACAACTTCCAGATCACAACCCATTGCTGAGAAAAGTCAGGTCAAGTGTTCAAGGCAAGAACTTGGATGTAGGAACTCAAGGAGAGACCATAGGGGAAGAAGGTGTACTTTCCTGTTTTCATTGCTTGTTCATTCTGCTTTCGTATACTACACAGTATCATCTGACTAGTGAAGTGGTACCTTTCTCAGTGGGTTGGAGTCAGTATTTTTAATGGTGCACTCACTAGTGTCTCTTCCAGACACAAAGTTTCAAAGCTATAGTCGAGTCTGATTATCATGGTTAAATAAAAGAGATGATAAAATAATGAAATGTCATAAGCCTAGGAAAGGGGGAGAATGGGAATTAGTAAGGATGAAATGGAGGTAGAGAAGGTAGAAGGAGCCAGTACTCAGACTACATTGTAAATATGTATGAAATTATCAACATTGATATTACTTTATGCAAGCATACCTTCAAGAAGTATGTACTTCCTTTACTTTCATGTGAGAAGAAAAGAAATTGGCTGTCTGTGAATCATTTGAATGGGAATGTACCCTATAGGGTCATATATATGAAGGTTTAATTTACAGTTAGTAGAACTGTTTGGGAATGATTGTGGGATGTGCTGTTGTTGGAGGAAGTACATCACTGGGAGTAGTGTTTAATGTTTAAAAAAAGCTCATACAATTCTAGTTAGCTCTCTTTATCTCTCTCTCCCTGTCTCCCTCTCTCTGTCTCTCTGTCTCTCTCTAGTCAAGTGAGTATGGATCAATGTAACCTCTCCACTTCTGTTCTAGAACTATGCCTACCTGCCTGATTCCTTGATCCATGCCACGACGGTCATAGACTCACCCTCTGAAATTATTAGCAAGATCTTAGTTAAATGACTTTTTATATGTTGTCTTAGCCATGGTTCTTCATCACAACAGCATAAAAGTACCTAAGACAGTCAGCAACCTCAAAGTGACTGGTCAATATATATTTTTTTTTTGGTTTTTTGAGACAGGGTTTCTCTGTGGTTTTGGAGCCTGTCCTGGAACTAGCTTGGTCAATATTTTTAAATCATGCTAACACCAAATTTCAGGATTCCACTTTTGATAACTAAAAATATATAGAGAATTGTACTTAATAAGGCAGTTGTATACTTATGGAAATATCTGATACTCTTCAAGAATATGAAAAATAAGCTTTGAAGACAATCCAGAGCCTCCTATTTAACACAGACAAAAATTATGAAAAATGTAAAGGTTAATATCCATATGGCAGCATTCCAAAAGATACCACACTATGAAACCATGGAAACATGAACTGTTTACAATAACAGAGAACATAAAATAAAGCCATATGATATCCTAATTAGAGTTACTATTACTGTTATGAAATGATCATGAAATAATGATCAAAGGCAACTTAGGGATGCAACGGTTTATTTGACTTACTCTTCCAAATCAGTGTTTATCAATAAGGAAGTCAATATAGAAATTCAAACAGATTTGCTCTTGAATTGGGAGGATCAACATAGTAAAAATGGCAATTCTACCAAAGGCAATTTATAGATTCAATGCAATCCC
>NC_022026.1:20179931-20186129 GCF_000317375.1 Microtus ochrogaster
GTTTGGATGCTCACCTTCCTAGACCTAGATGGAGCAAGGAGGACCTTGGACTTTCCACAGGGCAGGGAACCCTGACTGCTCTTTGGACTGGAGAGAGAGGGAGAGAGGAGTGGGGGGAGGGAGAGAGGTGTGGGAAGAGAGGGAGGGAAATGGGAGGCTGGGAGGAGGCAGAATTTTTTTTTCAATAAAAAAAAAGAAATTCAAACAGAGCAGGGACCTGGAGGAAGGAGATGATACAGATGTGGAAGCCATGGAGGGGTGTTGTTTGCTGGATTACTCATTGTGGCTTGATCAATCAGATTTCTTATAGAACCCAAGACCACCGGCCTATTATCACTAATTAAGTAAATGTCCTATAGACTTGCCTAAAGCCCTATATTATGGGGGCATTTTTTCTATTTAGGTTTCCTCCTCTCAGATGACTATATACATTGCTTGTATCGAGTTGACATAAAACTAGCAAGCACAGATAATTCCTTTTCTGCTTGATACACAAATACATCTGTTAAGCCAAATTGTTCCCTTTCTTGTTCAGTTTTAAGATTACACATTAATAAAACATCATGATATAAAACAGTTCATAAACCTAGAAAGTCCCATGGACTTACAAACATAAACACTTTAAAAATTGTCTAAAAAATACAATATCTTTTAATTACCAAATTTTCTCTACAACTCCAAAATCCTTTTTAAAGTTCAAAGTCTCTCAACAGTGTGCTCTCACAAATCAAAAATAAATTACTTTCTTATTTCAAGATGGAAGAATCAAGCCACAGTCACAATCTGAACAAAGCAAAACAAAACTCGAACACTGTAAATAACTCAGTTTCTAATATCTAGTATTCACTAACCATCTTCTGGGCTTCAACGACAGGCTTGTGTCACTTTTTCTGCTCCACACTTTTAGTATTTACAACTTGTCTTCTAAGCTTTGAAAGGCTCCACTTCGCTCAACTGCTGCTGCTGACCTTGGGGGTTACCCCATGGTACTAGAATCTCCAAAATGCTGGGATTGTCTACTTCATCTGGCTGCACTTTCGCCAATAGATTTTCCTATGTTCTCAACTTTTCTGTGTGACCCTTTCATACTGCACATTCAACTGCCAGAGAGGCTGCACCTTCATCAATGAACTCTCCTGGCCTCTCAGTGCTGTCTCAGCTGCTCTCAATGACATCTTTATGCCTTCAAAATCAGTATCACTTAGATGACACTCACACTACCAAGTTTGGTTGCCAGAACAAGGTACAAACATGGCCACCTCTGGAACATAGCCTCTGTATGCTGGCTCTCAGGAAACACTTCTAGAAGATTTCATATCAACAATACTGGTTTCTTCTTAATCACTGCTAGTTTTCCAACTTCAGCTAGCGAGCATCAACTGTTTCAGTAAAGCAAAGCCTTCACTTCAGTGATGCTGTTCTCTTGTTATTCATGAGTGCTTCTTCAGTCCCAGTTGACCAAAACCACAGAATGTTAATTAAAATAGAAAATAGTCAATAGCAACAATAGTTGTTAACTAACTTACCATTTAAGTTTGTTAAACTTGCCCTGAAGTCCCAAAGGGAAGTTTAATTTTCAAACTTTCTGGTTTCTCTCAGAAAATGACCAACATGTAAGTAATATTACTGCCTCACAAACTACAGTAATTGCTTTTGTTGCATGTATGTAACAGTTTCTGGGAGATAGTATAAGTATGCAAACACAGCTGCCCCTCCCCCTCCAACTGGACAAGCAATAACACTAGAACCCACTGAAGAGAAATAGGTCAGTGACATTTACTACCACTTATGTGTGGTACGGGAGGCATGGAGTTTGCCATATCAGGGCAATTGAACAAAACATAAATTTCTGTTTTTCTTTCTCAAAATCAAATGTGACAACTCTTTATTTACATGATGGTATTCACCTTAGAGGTAACTTTGAATTCTGGACTATGTGAAAGTAGAGAGGCAATGACAAATCAAATTTGCATTTATGTCTCTAAAGATAGTCTTCAATTTTCATGGGTAGTTAGTAAATCAATTAGTAGTTACTTGAACTGATACTCACAATTTTTTTGTCTTATTTATATAAACATTATCAGTAAGAAACACTAGGAAGTATTGCTTGGGTTTTCTCTTCCATGGATTGTATATAAAGCTACTGGAAAAACATTCTAAAAATATGAAAATTTTTACAATTTCCTCTTCAAAACCTTATTTGGCCCAGCTGGTCTTCTGTTCAAGGTAATTCCAATTTTCCTTCTGTGCCACTCTTCTTAACATTTTAGATTTACAGGTTTAACTCTATGGAGTGTTCAAATGAAACTTGGTGTGTTCTTATATGTTGAAACACATTATAATATGTGTGGCCCCGTGTATTCTTCATTTAAAAAAAGCACTGTTGAGTTTTGATTCCCTGATCAAATTACCTTTGATATTGTTTAAGCAAGGGAGAAGTTATGAAGTCTTTGTCACTGACACAAACAAACTGAAAGACAATATTTCTGACATGCATCATGTGGAGGGCTCAAGCCAAACTTCTGCAGCCAAATATGAGAGATAGAGATAAAGAGAGAGAGAGAGAATTGATGACAATGACACTTTTGGTGATTCCAGGTCCAAAAGTATAGCACTCTACAGGTTTCAGAAATGGGCCTGGGCTTGTCTTATATCAAGGATCAATGCTTGGAGTTCAGTGGGGACAAACATGACACTCATCAACTCTAAATAGCAAAAGCTGCTGGCACTGCTATTCTTTCCTAAGATTTACATCTTGGGTTCCTTTCTGCCTCTCATAGGGGAAAAACAAACAGAGAAAAATCCCACTGTAATTCCTGCAGGAGAATGGGGAAGTAGCAGCCATGTGGCACTTTGTTTAGAGTACTCTGTTCTACATTAGAATTGCCCTCAAGGATAACTGTCCAAATTTGAGTGAGTGGATGCATAGAAAGCTCTATTTTCCCAGCTAAGGGGAAATGCTCAACTGTAACCTACAAGTTCTGACTATCTCTCTGTAAGGGATCACAGTGCTGATGATTCTCTGATTGAATTGTGTGAACCTTTGTTTTATCTTGATCTTTGATCTTAACCTAAGCAATAAAAAGCGTGTTTTCTCTATAGTTGCTCCATAAAAAACTCCACTCAGAATTGTGAGAATGCCAAAACCATAAAAAAAATAGCAAGCATATGTTGTAAGAAACAGAAAATTTTTGTACTACCTCTGTTAAGAATAGAAGAGGTACAAGCCAAGTACCATACATATGGTTAAAGTATCACCACCTCCTTTTTAGCATTTCATTACTGATTTAGTTAGGTTTAGTATTGTTGTCATGAACACCAGACCAAAAACAATTTGGGAAAAAAGGGGTTTATTTGGTTTATACTATAACTCATTATAGCCTCAAAAAGAAATTAAAATCTGAAAAATATATTTTGTGGTTCTTTGAAAGAGAATGGCCTCCATAGATTCAGATTTGAATGTTTGATCAACTACGAGTGTCCTTATTTGGGTAGGGGGACCTTGTTGAAGGAAGTATGTTACTAGGGGTAGGCTTTGAGGTTTCATATGCTCAAACCAGGCCCACACAGTGTCACTCTCTCATCCTGCTGCCTTCAAATCCAGATGTAGTATTTTGAGCTACCTCTCTAGCACAGTATCTTCATTCCACCATGCTCCTTGCCATGAGGATAATAGACTAAACCTCTAAAATCAATTAAATGTTTTACTTTATATGAATTGTCAGTAGTCCTGGTGTTTTTTTTACAGCAATAGAAGGCTTACTAAGGCATATATTAAACAGGAATTTTATGCTATAACGCATAACTATGTTCAAGAAAAGTGTTTATGTGAATGGAAAGATGGCTCAGCTATTAAGAGGAATGGCTCCACTTCCATAAGACAAAGGTTTAATTCCCACCGCCCAGATCACAGCTCATAACTGTCTGTAATTCCTGTCCTTGTAGCTCTGACACCAAATTGTGGGCTCTGTGGGTACCAGGCTCACAAACAATGCACAGATAAGTATGTATGCAAAATGCCCATATACAATAAATAAATAAATGCTTTTAAAAAGAAAATAAAATTATAAGAAAGAGGTAGATGATGAACTCTACAGTGTCCCAATCCTTATGATACTAAAATTAGCAAATGACAGTTTCCCTGAGATTAAATGCAGCCTTAAAACTGTCAATTTTCTTATGGAGTAAGTGATGAAACATTGGCTACAAAAATTTGATTTGTTGTTCTAATCTCCTATTCACAAAATTAAGACTATATTGTCTGTTTTTTTGGATGGTTTTGTTTCTGAACCAGGGTCTCAATATGTGCAAATTTGCCTTCAACTCACTATGTAGACTAGGCTGACCTCAAAATTGGAATTTTCATGTTTGTCTTGTCAATTTCTGGGATTGTAGGTGTATGCCACCAACCTGACCATAATCAAAACTTTAAAGGCCAGTTTCCCTTTTGGAGACTACAAGGTATTTACTTTAAATTAGAACTGCTACCAGGACCATGATACATAGGGTGAACATTTCTAAACATTGCAAGCACATCTAAAATAAATAGAACAAATCATAATTATATTCCTTGGCCACAGAAGTTCAGTATGGACTGAAAACAAGGCAACAGTATACATTCAGGCAGAAAATCAAGACAAATTGCTAGCTGCTGGCAGTTATTAAATGGCAAATCAGCTTTATTCAAAACTAAGAAAAAAGATGACTATAAAAACAAGAGCATATAAGCTGGTTGACTGTATTTTTACATGTTACAAAATGAAAGAGATGAAAGTGCCTAGGCAACATAGACTCTTGTAGTGAGAGCTGCGGGCCAGTTCCTGTCACCCAGCTCCCAGCCGCCTGGCTAGCTTATGCCCCGAAATAACAACACACAAATTGTATTCATTTAAACACTGCCTGGCCAATTTGCTCTAGCTTCTTACTGGCTAATTCTTACATCTGGATTTCCCATTTCTATTTATGTGTGTAGCACCTCTAGGTGCGCTTACAGGGAAGATTCTAGCCTACGTCCATCCTGGGTTGGAGCTTCATCGCATCTGCCCCAGAGAGGAGAGGAAATGGCATCTGTTTGAGGCGTCTTACCTCACTTCCTCTTCTTCCCAGCATTCTGTTCTGTTTACTCCACCCACCTAAGGGCTGGCCTATCAAATGGGCCAAGGAAGTTTCTTTATTAGCCAATGACCTTCCTCCATCAGACTCTGATTAATATCAGGAGTTCTGATAATTTTCCCTGATGAATAATAGTGGATTCCATCATTTCTACCTCTATCTACACTTGCTTTCATGTTAACTTTGAATTATCCAGCGTTTGCTATAGGAGACACTTAATACTGGCATTAACACTTTAGCTTCTTTCTCTGTTTCTCTGTTTTTCTCTCTGCAGGTGCTTTTGTGAGGAGGGAGGGATATAAGACTACACATCTCAGACTTTTCAATGTCACAATCCTGCTTCTAATGCCTCAAGTCCTATTATTGTGAGCACCAGCATCTCTGCATCTCTTTCTTATTATAATGACAGAGATTTGAAGTTGTTGTTGCATATGTACCAGGACAGAATGTTTGTTCCTTATTCTTCCTGTATTCTTGGGGTAAAAAGTATAAGGAAAGAACAATTGTTATGTCCTCTACTCCAGTTCCAATATTCAGCCCTGCTTTTGGATTTGATCTGATCATTCAATAAACAATCACCATTCTCATCTGAGCTAAGATCACATATGTCTGAGTAGTTCATGAAAGAGACAATATTAGAGCAAACACATGCATCTACTGTTAATAGCCAAGTGGGGATTTGATTTTTATGTATGTATGTAGTAGCTAAGTATGCACACATGTGCATGGATATACATGTATAAATCTTGGGAAAGTTACAATAATTTTTAGATTCCTCCTAAATTACAAGGATCCATGAGACCATAAGGCTATATTACTTCTATGCTCACCAGAAAATGGCTTATTCAGAAACAGTAAACATTTTTTCCTTTCCTTTCTGAACTGTGCCTCCTGATACATACAGTTGAAAAATATTTGATAGGGGAAACTTTTCATTCACACTTCAACACATCACATAAGGTAATGAGTGTGTGTGTGTGTATGTGTGTATGTGATGGAGAAAGGCCATTGGTTAATTAAATAAAGAAGCTGCTTGCCCTGATAGGTTAAAACATAGGTGGGAGGAAGAGGAAGTGAGGTCAGACT
>NC_022026.1:20189542-20192889 GCF_000317375.1 Microtus ochrogaster
TTTTTGGTTTTGTTTTTTAACTTAAATTGGGTGGTTGCATTTCTGTATCTCTTCAAGCCCTTCCCTGCATTGTTATCCTGACACATGCCAACTTCTGTACTACAAGGTAGACTTTTTAAATTGAGAGACTAAGGAAAAGGCAAAGTTTACTTTAAGTTGATAGTCACATTCTTCATTTACTTAGAAAACAGTACCTTTCAGTGAGATACACTGAACACTATTAAATTCACTATTTAATTATTTTCTCTTTAAATCTGTTTCTCTTTTGATATGAGGGTTTAATAGCAGAATATAGCCCAATTTGAGCATTGTATAATAGTGAAGTTTTTCATGTGCTAGTTAAATAGAAGGTTTTCTTTTTTATATCTTAGCAAATTATTTAAATTTCATTACTAAATAGCTTTTGCTAACTAAATATGCTATTTGTTCCTTTTAATTTTTGAGAAAATTGGTTAGGTTTGGTTTCCTAGGAAATGATTTTTTGTCATGGAGAAATGAATTTGGATTGATTAGTTGCTTTACTTATAGGTTCTGTCATTTTGTCACAGGAAAAAAAAAAGTTTGCTGTGAAATACAAGTGGTGACATGAAAACAATATAACCAATTATGTGAAAAATATAACCAATTGTGTGGTAGACATCATTATTCCAAGGCAGCCAGAATGCTAAATTAGATGGCAAAAATGGTTCTAGAACTGCCTTGTCAATTTACTGAATGTATACAATAATGCTAGTTGTAACGGTCGGCCCTGTCCCTTTAAGAGACAAGCCCCACCAAATACCTTCCCTGTCCACTGCTGAGACCCGAGTCCTTTCCTTTCCATCTCTCGCGCAAAAAGGTAGCTGCTGCTGTGACTCATCTCCTCTCCCCCCTCCTCTCTCTCTGCCTCTCTGCTCTTCTCCCTTCTCCTCTCCCCCCCCTTTGCCTCCAAACCCACTAAATAAATATCCAACCTCACTCTGCATGGGGTGGCTATCTATGACTCTGTCTCTCACCTGTCATGTGGTTCCCTGCCCGAGACCAGCTGCCTTCAGAGACCTGCAGTGTGGTCTCGTGCATGTCTATGCATCTCAGTCCCTCACCCAACATGAAGCTCCCTACCTGGGACTTGCTCCCTGGCTGTAACTGGTTGCCTTCGTGGCCCATCGTGGTCTCAGGACTCACTGTCCATTGCCTGCTGCCACTAGGGGACTGGTGGAATGGTCTCATGTCCTGCTGCCTACTTCCACCACTTGGGGACCTGCAGCCTTTCTGCCACTGTGCCCCTTGGGGAACCTGCAGTATTTTATTTAAACCATTCAATCAGTGCTTGTGACTTGGTCATGCTTTCAATGGTCCCATCTGCCAGTGGGCAAGCCAGCTGAGGACACATGGAACCCTGGACTGGGAAACCAGGTTTCTTTGCAACAGCCCGGAACACCAACCCTTATGCACACCAAGACCTTTGGTGGTGAGTTTTCACCTTCCAGCCCCCAACCAGTTTTCACTGCTATAGTTGAGCCATTCACTAACATTCATCTCTGGTTGCTTTCCATAGGTAAAAACATGACTGGACAATCTGGGATCAGTCCTACCATACTAGCATGTTACATGATGTGCAGTGCATTCAAGTTGGGACCCAGGATCCCTCAGATTTTTCTTTCTCCTTTTTCCTTTTCTTTTTCTTTTCTTTTTCTTTGGACCACTTGTCAGTGATACCCATCATGAGAGACTGCTCAGAGTGGCCTTCAGCCTCTCTGGCTTCTGAGTTAGTTGCCAAGTCCAGAGCTACTGAGGCCTTAACACCCACCTGTGGAGAGAACATGCTCTTCTACAAGCCCTATGGTGTTTGTCATCATTTCACACCCTGCCTATAGAGAGAGTACACTCTTCTATAGGCTCTGTGGTGGTTTTTGTGGGTTTTCACATTTTCAGCTATGGTATAACTGCTCAAACTATTCTCTGCCACTGTCCTGCTGGCTCTGCTTTTCCTCAAACTGTCCCTGCCACTGCTGCAGACAAGACTAATTGGATCCACAAGGGAGCTGTTTTCAATTCCAGCCGTTTGCTCCCTGCCACAGCTAGTGGCATGCTAGCTCAGCAACAGGGAGAAACATGCCTCTAGGTTACTCTTTCATACAACATATGACCACTGCCATTTTGAGTGAGGTCAGGTGACCTTACTATCATTTTAACTGAGGTCAGGTAACTTTACCGCTAAAGAAGTAAGTCACAAAACAATCCCACACCAGTTTGGAATTATGACTAGTAAAAGGGTTATTTATTTAAAGGAAAACTTACAGATCACCGTCCTAGTCAACAGCCATCTGCATGACCAGAAAGAGTCTGGCTTCCAAAAGTGGAGTCTGAAGCAAGCAAGAGAGCATACAACTACCTCTGCTTTTTCAAACCAAAGAGACCATGCCCAAGTGAGCTGGTATCTTAAAGGCTATTGGCTGAAGGAGCAGAAGGAGCTCCCACAGCACACCACCATCTTAACTGAGAGCCAGGTCAGGTGACCAAGTTCTGCCACCTTTACTGAGGTATTTCCTGTCTGGTTCCCTGTTACATAGGTGACATTACCACCATTTTGACTGAGGTCAAGTGATCTTACCACCATCTTAACTGAGGTCAGGTGACTTCAGCACCATGTTAACTGAGAGCCAGGTCAAG
This sequence comes from Microtus ochrogaster, assembly GCF_000317375.1. Taxonomy (NCBI): domain Eukaryota; kingdom Metazoa; phylum Chordata; class Mammalia; order Rodentia; family Cricetidae; genus Microtus; species Microtus ochrogaster. Next base: position 20,192,195 of record NC_022026.1, read on the forward strand.
TGGCCAAGTCCTACCATCTTTATTGAGGTATACCCTGCCTGGTCCCCTGGTTTACCTAAGTTTTTTTTATTTTAAATTCTTCTTGCTTACTCTGTTACATGTGTGTTTTGTGCAGTAACACGCCTTTGGTAGGGTCCACCAAGAGCATCCACTTTGCCCAATTCCTGTTCACTGAGCATGTGTGTGCACACATGTGACTTAAATGCACCTATGCTTACTGTTAAATGTTATAATTGTCTATTCATTGTATCTCATTCCATATTACAAAATAATACTTTATATTTAATCCAACCTTCATTTAAAATATATTAAGCTGTTCCCTACTATTGTCAGTTTTGCTGTTAACCTTCTATTGTCAGCAGTTTTTTATCCTTTCTATCTTTTTATGAGTGTATATCTTACCTGTTAAGTTGAGAATCTTTACAGTCAAGCTTGGACTCATCTCCCCAACCAAGTTCTATACTGTATTTATAACTCATCTATACCTGGCAAACAGCCCTCAACAACTCAGAGATCTGGGAAATATGGCATTTAAATATTTAATTATTGAAAAAAACTTCTCATAACAAAAAGGAAAGGTTGGCTCCTAACAGCATCACTCTATTTCCTCCAAAGAAGACAGAAGACAAATGGGCATAGGACATCCATCCACAGCTCACTTCAACTGCCAAGTGCTGACCACTGGACAAAAGTGC
>NC_022026.1:20201004-20201561 GCF_000317375.1 Microtus ochrogaster
GAAGTTTTGTTGTTTAAAAGGACAGCCTTACCAAACAAATTTCAACAAGTACAAGTTATCAAATATCTCTCACTCTGTCTTCCATAGACTTAAAAAATACTTTGCATTGTGCAAAAACATCTGTCACAGTCATTCTAACATAAATAAGCTATTTTTTATACAATGTATATGTGTAAAACTTATGTTTTCACAAACTCAAAGAATTCTTGTGAGTTCCAGGGAGCCTAATTGAAGGATCCACCTTAAACAGGTCAAGTATACCCCTCTCAAATCCCTGGTCCTAATTTTTTCCCCTAAACTTACCTTTGTCCACTGTTCTGCCAATACCTTAAACAGGTTTAAGAGACACCAGACATTTCCATACCACAAACACCAGACAGGAGCAAAAGATACCAGCTACACCACACTGTGTGGAGGAGATTGCTGATTAACCACAGTTTGGCAATCCTCAACCTATTCCTTCTGAACACTCTGCACAGAGGGATGGCAGAAAGGTACAAAGCTTTAACTAGATACACGAGGGAGTCTAGGATGTGGTTCAGATCCATGTAGACATG
>NC_022026.1:20205884-20212421 GCF_000317375.1 Microtus ochrogaster
CGCCTACCTAAGGGTTGGCCTATGAAATGGGCCTAGGAAGTTTCTTTATTAATAAGAAATCATTCCCACATCATCCACAGTGTACTTTACTTTTATTGAGTTAGATTTTGTTTGTTCAGACAGTCCTGTAGAAATGAATATATCTAAACTGACTCTTTGGACATATAAGACATATAAGAACTACAACACCATAGTGGTTTCATCTGCCCTGCAAAAGAACTATAAAGTCTATGCAGTCATAAAAATATTGTTTCGTAGAGTCAATTAAAAGATACAATTTTCTTTGAGAAAGGATTGTATACTCTTCCCCAGAGCAATAATTATGACTATTGATTTAATAGTTCAATTGCTGTTTTACCAAAATTTTGCATTTTCACACCCAGTTATTCTGCTACTAAAACAATATAAAGTCTCATTCCTATGATAAGACGCCAGGAAATGGAGAAGTTTGTAAATGAGTCTTGTACCTACCAAGTTGTGTGTGGTCAGGTAGGTAGGTAGATAGATAGATAGATAGATAGATAGATAGATAGATAGATAGATAGATGATTGATAGATAGACAGATAGATAGATAGATAGATGATTGATAGATAGATAGATAGATAGATAGATAGATAGATAGATAGATAGATAGATGCATGAAAATGATAATTTCTGGACCACTATGCACAGAACAAAGCTCAGTACAGAGTCCAAGACTCTCTAGAGGAGAAAATCTTGATAAAGCACAAGAAAACAACTGTCATACAACCCATTCAGTGAGTGACAAGTTTGTTCCCAAGTCATTCAGGGAATGACTGCACAAATGTACCTGTCCAGATTTGAGCAAGTACTGCCCTTACAGAAGATACTTTTAAATAAATATATCTGATTATGTCATATGCATAGCAATAATTTTAGAAACATGAAATATACAAGAAGAAAAGGTCATAGATTTTTCCTCTGCAGTTATGGAAAGTCACTAAGAGCATGCAGTGTGTGGTCTAGGAGTGCTTGAATGAAGGTCCTTAGACAGCAAGAGGATATGAAAGGCCATAGTATAAAGTTGTGAAGGTGAATCTTATTTTGAAGCAGAGAACCAAAGATGTTAGAGTACCAGAGACATGATCTGCATGCCAAATCAAGTTAAACATAGTGAGAAGAACACTATGTGAGAGGAAGTTATATTTCAAGTATGTGAGAGGTATATGAGAGGACGGTATGTTTCTCAAAACAAAGTTGGAGGGCCATAGGCATCTAATGTTGTTGGCAAGAGCCTCAGTGTACTGGAGGTTTGCCTTGCTAGGTCACAGTTTTGATTTGATTCAAAATTTTTAATGGTGCTCCTATTCCTACTTTTGGGATATTCTGCATCATTATATGTTGAAATTGTGCAATTTGCTTTTTATTTTGCAGGATTTACAATTAAGAGATTTTCTTGAGTCCCAGAAGTACCAGATTGTACTGTAGATTTTTAAAATAGCATTGGGACAGTAAAATACTACAGTGACTTTTGAAGTTGGGTTAAATGTATTTTGGACTAGAATATTGCCACAAAACTGTTGGAGGCAGGGAGTTAAATGTGATGGCTTGAATGAGAAATGTTCTCCACAGGCTTTGATATGTGAACATCCGGTTTCCAGCTCGTACTGTATGAGGAAATTTAGGATATGACATTGTCACTGGTATAGTCTTTGAGAGTTTAAATCATCTAGTCACTTTCATTTTGCACTCTATTTTGTGTTTTTGGTTCAACATATGAAATTTCAGTTTCCTGTTCCTGCAACTGCTTCTGTGATTTGTAGCCATAACTGAGTCTTAACTCTTTGAAACTATATCCCCAAATAAACACTTTTGTAAACTGCTTTGGTCATGTTGTTTTATCACAGTAATGCAGAATAACTAATATACACCTTACTACATTCAAAGTCATTATTCTTTTCTGAACTGAATCCACACGCCCCAAAAGGTATGACATTACTTAACACAGCATCTGTTTAGAACAGAGGCAACAATAAAAAATAGGAAGAATCCAAAAGGAACCTGGGAATAGAACATGTTTATAGGATCTAAGTAAACAGCTGTCACACAACCTATTCACTGAAAAGCCAGACTGCTCCTTTTCCATTCAGAGAATAATTGCACAAATGCACCTGCCCAGATTTGAAGAATTGTCTTTACAGGGCACTCTTCCAGACAAATAGCAAAATAATAATAATAAAAAAGTGTGTAGAAGGAGCAGTGGGCTGTGTTCCTGCCACCCGGCTTCCGGTCGCCTGTCTAGCTTATGCTCTGAAATAACAACACACAAACTGTATTCATTTAAACACTGCCTGGCCCATTATATCTAGCCTCTTGTTGGCTAACTCTCATATCTTGCTTAACACATATTTAGTAATCTTTGCAGCACCACGAGATGGTGTCTTACCCGGAAAGATTCAGCATGTCTGACCTGGCGGCTCGCTCCATCACGTCTGACCTCACTTCCTTCTTCCCAGCATTTTGTTCTGTCTACCACACCTACCTATGTTTTGACCTATCAGGCCAAGCAGTTTTCTTTATTAATCAACCAATGAAACAACAGATAAATAAAGACCCTTCTACATCAAAAGTGGAAATCAGAAAACTCGAAGACAGCTGAAACCAAAGTCCGCTTCGAAATAAAGCAACATTGTCAATGGAAAGTTCCTTCAAAAATTTGCTAGCTTTTCTTGCAGTTTGTTCCTAAAGGTTTAGTTTTATTTTATTGGGCACAGCAGGAATGAAAATAATTAATAAAATAAAAGATTTTTATTTTGTTCTTGCGGTGGATAATTTGTACAAAGTTACTAATTCTCTGAAAAAATGTCAAATAAATCTTTGGAAGAAAGTAGGATTTCAGCTTCTAATAAAATTATCTCAAAGGTTTTCTGCAAGTTCTTTGGAATGGGTATGCTGGAAAAATAATGTTCTCAGTAGTATGAAGAGGCAAGTTCAATTTTTCTATTAAACATTCACCCATAATTGTATGTGTTACATTAATGGACAGATTTAAAGTTTGAATGAAAAAAAAATCTGTCAATAAAGTTAGTGCAGATTTTTGTTTGGTTTTTAGAACCTATTATTGAATATATCTTTACATACCCCTATAACTATCAAGATGTTTTTATTTAAGAAATGAACAAAATTAATATTTCATGCTTATTTCAAAGTCTTCCATTATTTTTGATGAACAAATTTTTATTTCTTGAGATTATGAAGTTATACACAGATTGAGAAAGACTTGACATAAAATAATCCAGTTTAATTCTAGGGAACTAGGCAAATAGAGACTATCTTATGATAAGATAGATAGCAAATAAATTTAAGGAGAAAAAAAATATTTTGTTATGAATATTGTTCAAAATTGGCTTAGCTAGGATTTCTGTTATGATAAAACACTATGACCAAAAGTGACTTTGGAATGATATAGCTTATTTTATTGTGAAGTTTCATATCATAGTCCATCTTCAAAGGAATTCAGAGCATTAAATCAAGCAGGACAGTAACCTGAAGGCAGGAACTTAAGTAGAAGCCATGGGGGACCACATGCATATAACAAAAGTTAATGAAGAAACAGGTCAGGAATTTGAAATCTAGCAAAGATTATAAAGGAAAGGCTTTGAGAGAGGAAAAGGAAGAGACAGATGATGCAATTACACTATAATATCAAAGAGAGATTACAATCAGAAAGTCATACCACTTGCTGAAAATCCCCAGTCAAGTCTCCCACATTCAAACACTACTCTTAAATAGAAACACTATTTCCTCATTAGTTCACAAACATAAGTATCAGTCTTTCTTGTAAGAATCTTGGTGTACAGTTTTCACTTGACGTCTTCCTGCTTCCTCCAAAATAAAGACACTTGCATGATTATTCAAAATTCTGAAAACATTTATGAACAAATCAACAAAATCAATACATTCTACTTTTGTCTTGAAAGTATTTTTATGAAATAAAAATTTTAAATTCTCAACTTTAGCTTTCTCAATCATTCAAAAGAAATTGATATTATTGATAAAATTGCATCAAAACAATATGCACTGAAAGAAAATAATGGCATAAGATAATGGTCAGGAACAGCATTTTCTTTTCTTGTAACACTATCCAAGGATCTGTATGGACATGAGTGTATTTTTTTAACTAAGGAAAAAATTATCTCAGAGAAGCTGTAAGAATTATAACTCATGTAAGAAGATGTAAGGCAAAGTATATATGTGATATATGGTTGCTACTAATATTAATGTCATTATTTTCATTCCAAAACTGTATTTATTAACATATTGAAAAGCTTAAATTATCTGCCATTTATAAGGAAGAAATGAGTTTTGTTTTTCTGTGAATAATATGTCTTTTATTTGGCTGCAATAGTTGTTGCTGCTTTGTGTAATATATTCTGAAATATTTGCCACTGTTGTGATATATATATATTATTGTCCATGGTTAATGATTAGAGGCAGAATGCAGAAATATAGAGCTGTCTAGCATGAGACATTTTAAAATAGAAATTAAAGTTTGCAAAGTTAAATGATGTGATTTTTCTCATATTTCTCATTTATTACTATTTATTTTTATGTTTTCCTTTGTCTTCACAGTATGAAAAGAAGCAAGATATTTCTATCATAAATTAAATTAATTTTGTCTACAGAAACATTTTAAAATATCTAAAATAGTTGTTGCCTTAATATTTAGGATGAGTCATTAATAGATTGAATAGTTTAGGCATTCTTCTATTTTCATATCAGAGAGGTGGTTACAAGTGTCCTGTGACATTCTAATAATTATCAAAGGCACTTAGTGCTGATAATCAAGCAAAATGACAAAAAACGCAGTTATGATACTGACTCAACTATTAAGAATCAGACCATTGGATAAATATTACCATAAAATTATTTCTTCCCTACCCATTTGAGAGGTAAATATGCAGATATATATATTTGTATCTAGCTATATATTTTTGAATATATATTACATGTATAGCAATGCATACAAACTATCTAACTGTAGAGAATTTATTGGAAGTTTGCTGACAATATACTACTATTAATAATAATAATGATAATAAATTACAATTATTTCCAATTACCTCTCATTCTTCCTGGATGAGACTACAGTTTCTGCAGAACATTGTATGATCTGACTTTTACTTATGTGTTTTTAATAAGAGCATAAAAATGTAGTTTGCTTCCTGATAGAATTAAATGAGACAAACCCATGATTGAAGAGAGAATAATAAATGAAATAGAATTTTATGTGATAAAACTTTGAGATACAAAAAAGATTAAAACTGATGAGTAAAAGATCATTTATGTAATGCACAAGAATTTACAAAAGAGAGGGAAAGAAACAAATTCTAAAATTAAAATATACTGAAATTTAAATAAATAATTACTTGACTTTTCTGAAAAAGAAAGAAATTCCTGAAGTTTGTTTCTAATAATAGGTGACAAATTGATATAACCGTAGAGTCCTACTTACTATTTATATTCTTAAGGTAATCCCACTAATTGTTATTGTTTTTACTGGATATGCCATTTTTCCCTTCTTACACGTCTACCTTTCAAATATTTGAAATTATACATATAGCACATACTATTTGAAACTGTATATATTGTATAATTGTACAATTTTAGCCATTGTAATAATTACTGAACTTTCAGGATTGTGGAGTGAGGAAATTCATTTCTACTCAATAGAATCATAATTACATTAAATTTTCCCATAAAGATTTTCTATCTCACATTGTTCAGTCAACAAATAATAATGCCATTCTCCCTTCCTTCAATATTGCTAAGCAGTTGTCCTATCAAAGACAATGCAACTCTTCATACCATATCAATCAAAAACCAAAAAGGAAAATACAAGTTCTCCTAAACTTTTTTCCTTATTCTTTTTTTTTCCTTTTGAAAGTCAGGATCTCAAGGAACCAGTAGACAGCACTGTGTGCACTTAGGGTGGTAGAGCTGGAAACTTGGCATTTATCTTTCAATCCTACTTTACGAGTCCTTCACTATGTTCTTCAACTGCAAGAAAATTTGTAAATATAATTACCACCATACTCCTTTCTCAATATTGAGAGAAATTGAGATGAAGCAGAAGTAAATCAAAAAAAAATTTGGACTATGGCTCATTTGTTAACATCATAACATTAAATGGAACAAAACTTCTCAAAATCTTCTCCCCTCTAGATGCTATATTTCCTATGGGCTGTATAGTAAATCTTATGTGTGTTTTTCAGACAGAATGATATTGGAGGTTTGCAGTTTGTATACTAGTTTGCATTCTTTTTTAATTAATTAATTTTGTATATAATTTCTTTTTATTTTTGTACTGGCATGAATAAATGCAGGCAAATATTAAAGAATATATACGATTTTATTTTATTTTTTTTTATTTTATTTTTTGTTTTGGTTTTTCGAGGCAGGGTTTCTCTGTGGCTTTGGAGCCTGTCCTGGAACTAGTTCTGTAGTCCAGGCTGGTCTCGAACTCACAGAGATCCGCCTGCCTCTGCCTCCCGAGTGCTGGGATTAAAGGCGTG
>NC_022026.1:20231416-20232174 GCF_000317375.1 Microtus ochrogaster
TAGTTCCAAAGAAAATCTAAGGGGCAAAAGAAATGGCTCATTGGTTAAGTGTACTAGCTGTTCTTCCAAAGAATCTGTGTTCAACTCCCAGCATCTAAATGACATCCCACAGATGTCTGTAACTCCAGTTCCAGTCAATCCAACACCCTCACACAAATATGCATGCAGGTAGGACATGAATTCATATAAAAATATAATCTAAGATAGATATAGCATACAAGTAGATAGAGATAAAAATTACAAATTACTTATTGCCAAAGAGAAATTAGAAGTTTCCTACATGGAACTTGAATAAAAACTGAGTACTTCTCGGCATAATAATTCTACCCCTTTAGATAAAAAACAAATGAAAATTAAACAAATATAGTATTTCTAATTTTAATCAAATTATGTTTTCTAAGAAATTATAAAATGATACAAATACACTTCCAGCTATATAAAACATTAAGTCAGGAAAATTAATGCTATATTTTGTTTGGTATTGTAACACAAATATAATGAACAGGTGGTGTAAGAGGTCCTTCTGTTTATGTATTGCTTTCATTGGATAATCAATAAAGAAACTGCTTGGCCTGGTAGGGCAGAACTTATGTAGGTGGAGAAGGGCAAAGAGAGAGATGCCATGAATCGCTTGCCTGAGATGGACACTGGTTAGAATCTTGCCAGTAAGCCACAGTCACGTGGCAATACATAGATTAATAGAAATGGGTTAAAATAAGAAGTTAGAATTAATGGGCCAGGCAGTGTTTAAATGAATA
>NC_022026.1:20232727-20233297 GCF_000317375.1 Microtus ochrogaster
TAAGACGGAATATCAGAGTTGTTCTGATTTTCATTTCTCTGATGGCTAAGGAGGTTGAGCATTTTTTAAGTGTCTTTCATCGATTTTAGATTCCTCTGTTGAGAGTTCTTTGTTTAGGTCTATACCCCATTTTTTATTGGATTATTTGTTCTTCTAATGACCAATTTCTTGAGTTCTTTGTATTTTTTAGAAATCAGCCCTTTGTCTGATGTGGGGTTTCTGAAGATCTTTTCCCATTCTGTAGACTGCTGTTTTGTCTTGTTGACTGTGTCCTTTGCTTTTGTTGGTGGGAATGAAAATTGGTTGAACCACTTTGGATTTCAGTATGGCAGTTTCTCAGAAAGCAACCTACCTCAAGTGTAGGCCCATATTTCTACATGGTGTGACAGCCAAGTTCTCCAGCCATGGTTGGTATCCAGAGCAGTCACAAACCTTTCCAGACAGGCTGTCACTACCCTAACAAAAGCTCAAGACATGCTGCTCCTTTTCTTTTGTAATTATGTAAATCGCCTAAGAACAGGTGTAAGTTCCAAGCTAGTGACAGACCTTCAGATGTGATTGTAGTCCTGC
>NC_022026.1:20234807-20240201 GCF_000317375.1 Microtus ochrogaster
CTGCGTGCTCTCTTGCTTTCCTACCTCCTGTGCTGCGCGGGAACTTCGGTTCTGTAAGTTTTATTCAATCATTAAAATTATATATATATATATTCTTTAATATTTGCCTGCATTTATTCATGCCGGTACATTACCATATGAAGTGAAGCAGAGAAAAGTTAAATTGCCATAGCAATAAAACCAGGTGATTCACAAAAATTAACACATTTTCATGACAAACAAAAAATTTTGAAAGTGGAAAACTGGTTGAGGTGTTATATTTAGTTGATGCCAGTCTGCACCACATTGTGGATGAAGGAATTTCAGAATCTCAATTAACAGATGAATTTTGCCAGCACTGAGCTAAACACTCCATTAACTTTAATTCCTTTTCTTACTGACTTTCTTGTGTCATATTTCTGCTGAAAGTATACAGCTGAACAATATGCCAAATCCAGATAAATACACAATGATAGCAACAACAGAACTGTCAGCAGGAAGGCCACAGAGCTAGATACTTCACATTGATTCCAGTGCTGTATCAGTAAACATAGAGCTGCCCACAAGCAGCCCAGAGTTCATTCCAAAGGCAATGTCTCCAGCTCTGTTCCTTCTACTGGAAAGGGGATGGCATGCACTTGGCATTACCTTTATTTCATCCTGCTTTTTCAGTAATAAAAGCTACGAAACTACAATATTGGTTCTGTTAAGTTTCAAAGGGAGTTCCCTCAGATTTCAAGACCATTGATGTGGTAATTGTTTCGCAAAACAAGAGAAAGATATTTGTCTGTGACCAGCTCTTGTGAAAATCATTGCAGAGGCTTTTTACATCTGTGTCATAGACTGCTATTGAAAAAAATTAAAATGGAGTTCAAATGAAAAACCAGGGGCTTCTATAACAGTATGCAACAGAGACTTTGCAATAAAATTGGAGAAAACAGTGTTAACTAGGCAGAGAAAGTTCAAATTAAATAAGGCTGTATTTGGACACATGCTACTTTCACAATGATATCATTGTAAACTGCATCGTGAACTGCATAGGACTATAATTTGGATTCTCACTGCTGCTGCATCTTTCTGTCACCTAACACTTTGTCTTTTACTCATATTCCTTTCTTCCTTTTGCTGAATTCATTTGATTGCTTGATGTCCTTTGCCTTGGCCTTTATAGTCATGTCTCCTTACGCTCTGATGAAGAAAGAGCTTACAGAAAATGGATGGGAAAAAAAAACACTAGATTTTGCAATCATACCAATCAGATTTCTTCTCTCTTTTTCATACTGGGATCATGTAACAGGAGAGATAGGCATTTTCTAACTTAACTTATTCCCAATTATGTATCTTATATCAAAATCAGCAATAACATACTTAGTGCTCATCATTATATCTCTGTGCATATGCTCAACATCACCATTATTCCAGAAATCCTACTTATCTACATTAAGTCTTATTCACAGAAGTTCCATTCATGCAGATTCCTTGAATCCCTACAGTGGTTTGCCTGTGTAAGTGGCTTTCTATACCTTCAACACAGTTCAGGATTTCTTTTTTAACCATCTTTATACATAATCATTCAAAAATAAACAACTATATGAATATATGTACATGCCTCACTGAAAAGAGGGTTCTTTGAAGATAAGAGAAGTTGTTACCAGGGAAATTGTATTCATGAATTCATCATACCAAAAACAAAATTAGAAAACAAATTTGCAAGCAGATTTTTCTGTCTCACCGATCTGCTCCCAAATAACCACACAGAGACATTTTATTAATTATGAAAGCTTTGTTGATAGCATAGGCTTATTCCTAACTAGCTCTTATAATGTAAAGTAACCCATATTTTTATAGATCTATATTCTATTACATCTTTTACCTCTATCCGATTTTGTGTGTTCAGCTTATTCTACATCTGCGTGCCTTCTCCACAACACCCTCTCTGCCCCAAAAATCTTGCCAAGCTTTTGGCCATTTAACTTTTTATTAAACAAATCCCAGTAACATACCTCAACCACATAAAGGAATATTCCATGACATAAGTTGATAGATGAATGTTTATGTTTGGCCAAACTGGAGAAAAAAAAAGAATCCTGGTATCTCTCTGGGGTGTCAGGAATAGCACTGAAATTTTATAAAAGAGATTAAACAAAAGCCAGCAAATATGCACATGTTAATTTAACTGTGGGAAGTCTCTCCTTGGGAGGCAACTTTCTCCTTTGGGTTACAATGGAGATATTTTGTTCCCCTGACATGGAATTTCTGAGGAATTTTGTAGCTCTTTGAGATTTATTCAAATACTCTACAGCTGAAGGGCAGCAGAACATAAATCTCCCCTTCTATTGTCTCTTGTTCTGTCTGAGTCATAGTTACAATATAGTGCTTTGTTCTTGCTATTGTATCATCTACTAAAATGTGGAGCAGCTGATTATGTCCATGTTTGCAAAGCATAATGACTCCTTGAAAAATAATGTTTTAGGCCGGGCGGTGGTGGCGCACGCCTTTAATCCCAGCACTTGGGAGGCAGAGGCAGGCAGATCTCTGTGAGTTCGAGACCAGCCTGGTCTACAGAGCTAGTTCCAGGACAGGCTCCAAAACCACAGAGAAATCTTGTCTCGAAAAACCAAAAAAAAAAAAAAAAAGAAAAAAGAAAAATAATGTTTTATATATTTAATAGCATAATTTTATGTGAATAACTTTATATACCTTGACTTTCTTTGTTCTGTTACTATAAAACCTTATGAAACTGCTTTGAATTGGAACATAGAGTCAGATAATTAAATCTGTGTTCTTGGGCCATGGCACTTCAATTTTACCCAAGAATAAATTACCTTAAGCCCTTTGAGATGAGAGTTTTGATTTTTGTGTTGACACTTCTTTGTCTTTGTTACTCTTTCTCTCTCATACACAGTCTCTTTCCTTTCATCTTTGTTTTCTTCCTTTTTGCTTTGTATTTTAGCCCTCATAAGGATCTAACACAGAATCTTTCTCATGCTAGATGAGCACTCTACTCTTGTGTTCTTAGTCCCATTTTCTCATATTTAAGCAGCTTTTACATGATGCTTATTTTCTTTTTTGTTTTGTTTCCTATTAAACTTTAAGATACCCAGAGATGGATCTAATTCATTCTCTGTACTTAGAACAGTTTCTGATATGAACCTGCCAAATACTTAAAAACTGATCTGTTTTACTATATTCCTCAACTAATGTGCAAAGGAAATTTTCTTAAGATTCTTTTAAACTTGTACTAATTGTATTCTGTCACCTAATTCATTATATGAATTGTTCACTAGATAACTTGCAAGCATCAAAAATTTTCAACACAATAGACTTTGACAATAATCCAGCAAATTCTGACCTGTTAATATAGTATTTACACAAAATGATCTGTTCTAATTGTGTTTGGATTGGGATGTTGCAACTAACTGTATAGTATAAGTAATTCAATCTTGGTTAATTCTAGGTCATGCTGATAAAATGTGATGAATAGCCACTGATAAAATGCTCTAAATTTGATAAGAAAGGTAAAATTTGAGTTTTCAGTATGAGTCTATCTCATAAAGTACACTTTGCTGTAGAAAATGGCAGGCTGCATTCCCGCCTGGCTCCTGCACTCCTGGCTAGCCTATGCCCCGAAATAAGAACTCACAAATTGTATTCTTTTAAACACTGCTTGGCCCACTAGCTCTATCCTCTTACTGGCTAACTCTCAATCTTGATTAACCCATTTCGAATAATCTGTGTAGCACCACAGGGTGATGGCTTACCAGGAAGGATAGTAACCTGCGTCCATCTTGGGGAGGAGAGCTATAGTGTCTGTCTCCCTTCCCTTCTTCGCAGCATTATGTTCTGTTTACTCCGCCTACCTAATTTTCTGTACATCAAAGAGCCAAGGCAGTTTCTTTATTAACCAATGAAAATAACAAATAGACAGATGACCCTCCTCCATCACTTTGCATACAAATATTCAGGGACTATGGAGAGGTACTTGTATTCCATACTTTATTCTGTTTGCTTCAAACATATGTCCATTATCTGTGGAGATTAAGATAAATAAGACCCCTTGGACAAATTCTGCGGTTTATTAAAGTGGTTAACTATTGTCAACTGTGAAAGAGATTAATTCTAAGTTAACAGGAAGGCAGAAAATATGTCATCATACTGACTGCAACTTTTGTGCCAGAATATTGGCTTTATTGTCCTAACTGGAACAATTTGCACGTCTTTTGTTCAGGATGACATGGGAAATTATTGAAATCTTCATTGTTATACATCTCATGAATTTGTAATATTCAGTGCCATCATAATAAGTGAATGCTGCAATGCTCATGCAAACTAGGCAAAATGCAGATGAGCATTACAAGTTACAAAGTGACAAATATGGAGCAATTGACATTGCCTGGAGAGTTATGAGATAATTCAAGCAGTAAAAAGACAATGGCATGCAGAATGTAACAAAAATTACAGATAGATGATCATTGAGTTGAATACATATTACAGAATCTATAGCTGAAATATAGAAAGGTTAATGCCAGAAAAAGAAAAAAAAAGTTTACGATATTCAAGAGAAGAATATCAAATGTCATGTTTAGGTAATGCTGAATTTTGGTACTGGGTTGAAAAGATTGGAGGTAAGAATTTTGGCGATGTTCAAAATGCTTCAACTCATATCAGACACATGTAGGAGACTCATAGATCACAGCAACAAATAGAAGTAGGGATTGATAGGAATAATGAAAACAGTAATAAAATAGATTGAGGATATAGTTGGTGACAACATGATTTTTTTGCTATATAGAGCAAAGCTCTGGATCTGTGACTGCTGTAGCTTGAACATCAAAATATGTCATATTATATTTTGGGAATAGAGAAGTGAAATGGAGAAGTCATTAAGGAGATCCACCAGCAGGAGCCATAGCAAACGAACCCACAAAGGTACAGTTAGTTCCCTTCCTCACATACAAACTACTTTTAAGAAAATTCAGGCTAGAATATTTGCAGCTCTTACAATCTCTGAGAGCTTCAGTGAAAGGTGTGTCCATAAAAAACCTTAGGGATGTTGAGATCCTTTTAGAACTTCATGATGTAATACACATTTTATTCGGATTTTCCCAAATCAAAATCATCCCCATCTTCAATATTTCTCTCTTGAACTTGAAATGTCTATTGGGAAACCCGTGTCATCAGGATGTGGAGTCTTATCCACATCTTATTATTATTTAGATATTACTTAGATAATATTTAGAAGAAGCCTATACTTAGGCGTCAGTGTAAAAATGAGGTAAGAAATGGGGGCTACTAGGATGTAATAAATATATTTGCATGTTAAAAGAAAATATGTTTGGGGGAGAATGATATGGAATGATATGTCATGAAAACAGTATATATATATATATATATATATATATATATATATATATA
>NC_022026.1:20240301-20254206 GCF_000317375.1 Microtus ochrogaster
TATATATATATATATATAAGTTCATAATATTTCTGAGGCTTTTTGGAAGACTCCTTCCTTTGTATTCCTGGTTCCATTATTAGGAAGAATTTGACATATCCAACAAGGCAAAACATATGTGGAAATAATGCTATTTAGCACTACCAAGAATTTTTGTAAGAGAGAAAAAATAGCAGATAAAGCACATGTGCACAATTGGGATTGAGGTACATTGCTAATACCATGACTTTAGAATTAACTGGAATAATTTATATAAAGTATATAAAGGTATATACCTTTGTAAAACACTATTTTTTCGTACATTATGCTATAGGTTGCAGACCACATTTGAAAGCCTACCAAGATTTGGCTCACATAGCAATTTCTACAGTTTTGAACTTATTTTACCTTGAGAAAAGCAATATACAGTTTCACACAAGCTATGGCCACTGCTGTAAGTAAATTATTGCATAAGTATCCACTCGGAACCCTGACAAAGCTATTAAGCAGCTAATGACAAAATTATGTCATTATTTGGCTTATGCTATCACAAATATTACACTTGAGTTAATGGACATAATATAGAATTATCTAACCATCATTTAATAGTATCAGAGCTGCAGAACTAGACTTCAAGTGTTAGACAAAATATGTCTGTGAATTTAGAGAAAAAGAACCCATCTTTGGCAGTTTTAAACTGCAATTTTCATTACAAAACAGCACCGTTTACAAATGAAGCATGCATTTCAGTCTCAGACACTTTACTTAACTCCATCCCTATTTGTGAAAATTAACAACAGAGCTAAAGACAAATTGTTCTCAGTGGCAAGATCTGTTGAGGGAGAAGAAAAAGCCATGAAGTGAGGGATTCAGGTTTCAGGGAAAACTTTAAGCAAATTGCTTTTTTGAGAGATATCTCCCTCTTTCCATCTGTAATCATCTGTTTACTTAAAAAAAATCTAACAAACTGAAAGAAGTAACTAAAATTTTATGGGGTATTACTGTTCTACCTTAGTCACAGTGGCTGCACTTTAAATTACCAGCTATGGGCTCCTAAGACCTTAGCCTTGGCGGGGGGGGGGGTGATTCTGTCCCCACAAACAGTGGCTCTGCACCTTTAACTAAATATCTCATTCTAATAAAGCTGAAGATTCAAAGGTTAAGGCAAAAATATGGGAGCTCAGATAGTTCGAGTAACAACTGGCTAATTTTTTCTCTATTTCGGGGCATGAAACCTCTCTGATTCCACATTGGCCCAACTAAAAAACCCATGCTAACCTCCTTCCTGCTACTTTCTGTCAGCTAGTTGCTAATCCTGCCTTGAACTCAGGATAATTTTATGTAATTAACACAAATGCAGTGCATTTACACAGTTAGACAAATGCAGGATAAACAATGTAACACATCTTTGCCTAGTTAAAGGAACATTCCACAAGTTATCTGACACACTGATATGGATGACTTGTTCTCTTTCCATCATAATGTTGAAACATAAGGTAAAATAGAGTGGCGAGAAGAATTAGTGAGAAGCTATGACATTTTACCAACTGATGATTTTTTTTCACAAATCCATAGATGACTTTTGAAATATGATTTTCTTGAAGTATACCCTTCAGTGAACTTTTAATGTAGGTGTTCCTTTCCTGTCTGTCGGTCACAATCCAAATCATTGTTTATACAGGACTCTGGAGCATTGCATATACAGAAATTATATTGTTACTTCTGGTTCATCATGCAAGCTAAAAGTTCATTTACATTAGTAGTTGAGGGTTATTTATATCCATTTCCCTAACATCTCAGTACTCCAAACTTAATGCATGAGGGTCTGAATGAATTATCAAGTAGATAAATTAGTAAATAAGGCAACATTGTTAATGCTGGAGACATGCTCTTGTTCCAGGTACCTTTTCTACTGGAAATAAAGTCTTTGATGTATACATTCATATTTAAAGATATGGCTATAAAATGTTAATGCAGATAGATTTATGAAGAGACTACATATTCTGAGAGATAATCATTTTTCATAAGCACTTATCCATGAATATAAGCATAGTATATTTAACCCCCCATAACTTAATTCCATTTAGTACAACATTATTTATTAGACATCCCTCATGTGCTCAATTTTTTCAACAAATAGTTGAAATATTTTTTCAAATTTTATCTACACTACACCTAATAATACAGTTAACATTTTGATTATCACTTTAAAGAAAGAAAACTAAGACAGAGAGGTTTGTGCAGTCTTCTGTGTTTCAAACTCATTTTCGTGGCTTAAATTCAATAACTTTTAAAAGGCATAATGACTGTCATTTTGGTTATGCTGTGGTTGCAAAGTTTTTAGTATCTACAATAAGATGGGTTCTTTGAACTGAGAAAGATGAATCAATATTCTTTGAAATTTGCAGAGTAGGAAAAGGCTACCACAGTGGAAAGAAAAATTCTTAGAGAAGATATAAATACCTAAGTATATCCATCTTTTCAAAAATGAAAGCAATTGCTACTAAAAGGTAAAGTCTGATAACATTCTATAAATAAGGCACATAAATTATCTTATTGTGTAGAAAACATACCAGACCCATCATTCATTTTCTTTGTTAAAGCACTTTATGTCTCAAACCCAGAGAGATTTTATGTTCTATATTTACAATAAGAGAAATAGAATCTCAATTATTTTAATGACTGAAATTTAAATTCTATCCATTTTGTAATTTTATTTTTTTCATAGCATATATAATTCAGTCATATTTCTGGGATTTATAAACTTTTGTGTAATGTGATTACATTTTTAAATGATACACATAATTCAAGTTTACTAATTTGAGAGATCAAAGAACTCATATGTATTTTTTTCATACAAGGTGACACTGGAAAAATAATCAAGATCCAAACATGATTGTAAGCCTATATGTTAGTTTGGGACCAGAGTTGCTATACAGCTATCAACTTTTATTTGTGTATCTTCCTAATTACTACATAGACTAATCAGTATAGCAATGTTTGCATTCTTAACAGTATTTATCATTTCATTTGCTTTGTGGTATACTCTATCTCATCTTTTGCCTTTCACATTGAAAGAAAATCCACCACTTAATGTATTTTCAATCCAGTCCGCTTGCATTTATCTTGAAAGCCATAGGCCACACTGCCTGTTATTTGAAACATTAGAGGTTTTTACTTTTGTGCCACTTAGATTAAATTCTAAATAAAATTGTGGAAGGGCTATTACTAACTTACCTTTGTACACTTTCACAGTTCTTGGCATAGTGAATGGCACAAAATCAAGTGCTAAGAAAATGTTAGACATATATGTGCTACTCATTTTACTAAGAAATCAAGAGTATAAAATTGTGCCAATATCACATCAATGTAGACGGTTGATTCCAAACATTATAGAACTCACTTGGCAGAATCTTTGAAAATATATAGTTATAAAACATAATCCAGAGAGTCTTATTAGAAAACTTCAAGCATTTGCAGAATTAAGGTCATATTATTTCTTTAAAAGATATGAAAGACTAGAAGTTAGAGCTATTCAATCACTATGGCACGTCAAGCAAGTTATAACCTGGAAGGGAAGTAGGAAGAACTGCTGCTGAGAAGATTGACTGGACTTGAATTCTGAAGATACAAGAAATGATTCCAAATTATCGGTACACACTGATGCTGAAAAACAAATCTATTTTTCAATAAATTATTTTACAAGAATTTTATGGGAATTAAATGAAATTAATCATTTAAAACATCACAGTGCTCAACACACATGAATGCACATTTATTATCATCCATTCAGCAGGCTTCTGAAAACTCCAGATAATTAGACTTATCGACTTTACTTTTTAGAGTTTCATTTATTCCTAGGTTTTCTTAGCCTTTCATCTATGATTTGCTTGAGGACAGCTTTAAACAGCTCCATTCTCAGATTCAAATCCTCTTTGTATAATTCACAATCTGCAAACTTATTGCATTAAGTTTTAATGCATTTAAATAAAAAGTCCATACAGAGTAAGTAATGCTTTAAGAACTGGGGTCTTTCATGGATCATCAAGATAATGAAGTCCCTCAGTGTGTGTTAGAGTGACATTTTATCATCTGTTAAATCAGCTGTAAGCTCCACAAAGCTCATGATTCACCAAATATTTGTTGAATACATCAAAGAATTATTTAATATGCTACTATGCTTCTTAGTATACTGTAAGATCCCAACATTTCCTCTCCTTATAGATCTTTTCAAGGTTTGTTGTAAATTGCAATAATCACAAACACAAGCTCAATGTATTACAGAATGATATATACTTTATTCTTACATCTTAAAAGGTGCAAAGCTAAACAGAGAATAGTCTATGCTTACATGAATAATGGCATTCAGGTGAAAGTATGCAAGGCAGACATTATGAGTATGACACTTTGTCCATTAAATATCTATTTGAAATGTCTGATGGGAGAAGACAGAGATCAAAATGAATACTAAGATAAAAAGCAGTGTTAAAACATACTTTGACAGATGGAAAAAAATAAAGGTATTCAATAATGATTCTATCCTTTCTCAGTTTTCTGGATGACCATCCAAGAAGAATGAGCTACATTCTTCTTCCAGTATTGTTACTAAGTAACATTCTTTTTCTTGAAATACATTGACATTTGTGTTTTACAGCTAAAGATTCTTATAGGATCAAATCCATGTCCAAGAATATACAAAATTATTGAGTTTTTACATGGAGCTATAATAATAATAATTTTAAAAAATCATCATAGGAAAGTCAAGAGCCAAAGGAGAAAGGAGGTCAAAACCTTTAAGAATGACACATGTACACTGGTATCCACTAGAGTATTAACTTATAACAGATATAGAGGAACTAAGTTATTAAAATTACCAACATCCTCATAAAGTATTATGCATACTTAGTGGAGGAGAATAAAATTTAAATTCATTAAGCCTTAAGCACTATTTATCACTTTGTACAATAAAAACTCCTTCATGTTTTCTTATAAGGGGAAATACTTTGTAATCAGAATCTACCTGAATATAACAAGTCATTTTGGTCAACAGGTTTAGAACACATAGAAAAAAAGCAATCTATGAAACTTACCTGTTTAGATTGATAGAAAATTGATAGCAGTCAGAAACATACTACAGTCTCAGCATTTCATGATCTAGAGGAAGTGTCATCTTTTACCTGCAAATAGGTGAGGGAATCATCTAGCTGTAGTCAAGTACGATATCAGATTATACAAATCTTTCTTTTGTTCCAACTGGACGTTTGCTGTTGTGGTAATATATGAGCACAAAAGACTGTCCATCAGGACCAACAGATTTTCCTGGTTTAAAAAATAAACAAAGAAATGCCAGAAATCAGTGCATGTTAATTCCAATCAAGATGATTGGAAAGAAGACATCATAAAGGGTCAAGATATAAGGCCAAGAAAAAGAAGGATTAGTGAGGAAATATCACTTTAACTCATATGTTTTCAATTTAAGGTCAATTTTGTTATATGTATATGTATTTCTGATCCTGATTAAGGTATTGTGATTGTGCAGCTCATCTAAAAATGTAATGTATAATTAAGAAATATAGGTAAATAGAGTCATCTATAATAGTCAAGCTAGTAGTCATGTTAGGTTTTCTAGATGTACAGAGATATATTTCAGTTAGGTAGATATTCTTCAAATCTTTCAGAGACCTTCAAAATATGACATTTATAATGTTTTTAAAACTTAGGACTTTTCATGACAATGAGACACATCTGCTCCTGGCAGCACCAGTCTACTACAAGAGGAAGATTGGTATCAAAGAGGCCCCTTATGGAGTTTGTTAGATGAACTGGACATGCAGGATTCACAGAGAAATGACTGTTGAACTTGCCTAAAGATGATATGATCCTTTGGGGTTCCTGCTTCATAAAAGAGTCTGCTAGACATTCTGTAGGATACAGAAGAAAGTGGCTGAACTATCTTTGAAATTTTCTGCTTCATGGAAAAGTCTGCTATGGGCCTGTAGACTGAATATGGATGCCCCAATGGTACAGAAGAACTTGGGGTGATTGTCTAGGTAGTGAGATGTCTCTGTCAATTCTAGAGTTTTGGAAGTTGTTTACAATGTACTTTCTGTTTATTTAGATAATATATCCTTCTGGTGTCTTTGATGAAGTTGAAGAACTTATGATTTACATTAGTTATGATAAAAGATAAAGTAGATATAAATATTGTAACTGTAATTCTTGTTTGATACCTGTTTTATTATATGTAATTCTACTATGTTAAAGTTAAAGCCTTCCTTTTCATTTAAACAGAAAAGGGGTGATGAGTGGGTACCCTTTGTGTGCTGTTATTCATTAATTGCCATTAATAAATAAAAAACCTGCCTTGGCCTATTGATAGGGCAGAACTTATGTAGGTGGGGAAGATGGAATTTAATGCTGGAAGAAGGAGAGTCAGGGAAACTCCATGGATCTGCATTCCGAGGTAGATTTGCTGAAACTTTGCTGGTAGGCCATGACCTTGTGATGATATATAGATTAATAGAAATGAGTTAAATTAAGATTTAAGAGTTAGCCAATAAAAGGCTAGAGCTATTGGGCCAAGCAGTGATTAAATTAATACAGTTTCTGTGTGATTATTTTGGATGTAAGCTAACCGGTTGGCCTGGAATGAACAAATGGCCCTCCTCCTACACACACACACACAACTGTATTCAAAAGACTTGTGAAAGAAAAGTCTATTTTATCATGTGGCAATAAATAAAATCTAGATTGTCATTTTTTCAAAAATACTGCAGATTTATATTATTTTTTTGTTTTATTAAATTTTGTAGTGTGAGTAGTGCATGTTTATAGACATATATGTGCAAGTGTGCTTTCTTCTGCATGTGCCCATGGACACCAGAGATAGACGTAGGTTTTCTTCTTGAGCTGTTTTCCACTATATTTTGAAGCAGCATCTCTCATTTAACCTGGAGCTCACCAATTTAGTTACAAGCTAGGCAAAAAGGTCAAGAAATTTGTTTCTTGTTCCTCTATCTGTGTGAGTTATAGATGAACTGCCCCAAGTCAAACTTTTACATGGGGTCTAAGGATACTAACTCAAGTATTCATGCTGATGTTGCAAGTGCTTTTCCCATTGAGCTATCTTCACAGTCCTGAAATTATGTTTTTAAAATAAGGTCCATTGTGCATATACTCAATGTAGTTGACACTGATCATGAGGGCTTTGCAGCTAGCTAATAATGATGTTAATAAGTTTTCAAAGCTATGCTACAATTTCTTAACATAGTTAAATAAAATAGAGATGATCATGCTGATTGACAGACCAGCAATCAGTTCTGTTTGATATAGTTTAAAAGTTGTATGCAGTTTTAGATAATTATGTAGTACAATTACAGATGTTACTGTTTTTCTCTGGCCCTCTGTTATGTTCATTTTTAATGGAGGAAGGTCATTGGTTAAAAAATAAAGAAACTGCCTTGGCCCATTTTATTGGTTAGAACATAGGTGGCTGGAGTAAACAGAACAGAATGCTGGGAGGAAGAGAAAGTGAGCTCAGAGAGGCCATGCTCCCCTCTCCCGGGCAGACCCCGCGATGAAGCAAGCTGCCAGGTAAGACATGCTGAATCTTTTCCGGTAAGACCGGTGCTACACAGTTTATTAGAAATGGGTTGATCGGGATATCAGAATTAGTCAGTAAGGGCTAGAGCTAATGGGCCGAGCAGTGTTTAAAAGAATACAGTGTCCGTGTAATTATTTTGGGGCATAAGATAGCAGGCGGCCGGGGTGCTGGGGATGCAGCCCCGCTGCTCTTATGACTACACATTTTGCTTAGAGTTATGCAGATACTATATTCATTAGCTCAGTTGTTCTTATTCTGACATTTTCAAATGAACTAAGCTATAGTATACATAATATATGATGCTTAGAATTCTGATGTGAGAACATCCTGGCTCATATTCTTACTGTATATATCCTATTATAGAATGGTATAAGAAATGTCAATTATGTTGGTCTACTCCAAAATAATTAAGTGCAATGATGCTAGGTTGGTGGCATGAGAGACAATAAGGGCCATACTTCAATACACATACCTGAAATTTCTACCACATTGATTCCATCACGGTGCATTATTTGTAGGATATGAGAAATTATGTTTGAACATTAAAAAATGAACAAACAAACATCAACAAAACAAAAATATTTCTACCTGTGATCTCTGTCATACAGACTGACTTAGGATCCTTGGCCTATTGTGTGGGACTGACTAAGAGAAAGCAATGAATAAAATTATGTCTTAATTATACCCCATCAGAAAGACTACAGTCCAGCTATGAATAAGTCAGTTCCACTAGTAAAAACATGGGAAGAGGAATGAGGGAATGAAGTAAATCCAACTTAAAGAGATGTATTCAGGAAGTCACAGCATCAGCAAGTTGGAAAGTCACAAAAAGGTCTAATTAGAAAATTTAATAAGCATGTAAGAAGTATACATTTTTCTGCCAGAAGGGTCTGAGGTAATGATTACAAGTTCACACGATTATCTGAGTATCACAGAGGAAATAACAAGAAACAAACAAATAGAATAGTGAAGATGGCAGAAGAGCAGAGAGCATTACCAAGGGGGGGAGGAAATCTGAATTTAGTCTATTGGATTAATTGCTAAGGCTTAAAATATAAATTTCCATCCTGTAGCAACAAAGGCAGAGCATTTTTCTAATGAGCAGAACAACAATGGACTTTTCAAAGCTTCCTCAGATCTGGTAACTCACAGAAGATAAGTTAAATAACAGCATTCACTTAAGAGCCATGCTTTCATTGGAAGCCCTGATTATGCACTTGAAGGACAGTGCAAGATTTAGTTCAATGGTTCATATGTTCCACACAATAGTTTATGTGGTCAATACTGACTACTCCTATTTTAAACGTGAAGGAAAGGTTAGTTGAAAAGGGAAAAGATAGTAGATCTGAGATTCTAGAAATGTTTGACTATAGAAAAACTCAACTCTCTTTCAATCTCTAAGAAATAGAAAATGAGCCAGGCAGTGGTGACGCACGCCTTTAATCCCAGCACTCGGGAGGCAGAGGCAGGCGGATCTCTGGGAGTTCGAGGCCAGCCTGGTCTACAAGAGCTAGTTCCGGGATGGGCACCAAAACTACAGAGAAACCCTGTCTCGAAAAAAAAAAAATAGAAAATGAAAGTTGCTTCCTTATCCTTGTAATCCTGAATTTCTAGTCTGGAGATATTGTCTTTAAAGATAAAGGTAGTGTTGACAATAAAAAGCAACCTTTTTGTTAGTCATCATCTTCAATTAATGACTGTACTGAGGATATTGACCTTCGTATTGTATAATGAATCTCTCATACAAATAGAAGAATGGTAGATTTGGGTTTGTTTGATTGCTTGCTTGGATTTTGTTTCTCAAATTTTATTACAGACAGATATGTGACACTGGGAAAATATCCTTCCTAATACTAAATCTCTCCGTGAACACACATACATACATACATACATACACACATACTACACACATATATAACATATTATGTATATAATGTCTTATATATACTAATGTATATATATGTAAAATTTATTATATACATGAAAATTTCTAATCATTCAAGGTTATTTGACTTAGACAAAATTAATTTCAAAAGCATTTTCCTTATAGGTATCCCAAGCAAAGTTGCAAAGTATCTTTTAGTTAATAAGGTGAACTATTACATTTTTATTGGTTTTATTGAGCTATACATTTTATTACATTTTATATATGAAGAAAATCCAAAATTCAGATAAGCCAAGTTAAATAAATTAAGCAAATGACAAACAAAGGTCATTTCAGTTTGAGACAGAACTGAAATTAATATCACACTTATTTTTATATATATTTTTTTATTTTAGTGAAACTGCTCATTTGTAAAATGTGAAGCCAAATGATACAAGCATCTGGGCACTCAATGTTGTTAAAACTTAAAGCAGAGTTTTTCAGTTTGGTGAATAATTTTTAGAGCAGTGGAAATTAAATTATATCTTTAGTCTCTTTGATGAGTAAGTCTAGAACTAGAAATACAAGAATATTGCATATGTAGTTCTATGAAACTCTTTTGAGCATGCAAAAATGCAGCTAGATGATTTGAGGGTCAAAAGTAAATGTGCTTGTTCTTATTTAAATGAGGTTTTTTGTTAAAATATGTTATGATGGATGTAGATACATTTGCATTAAAGTAGCAAAATAATTATTTTAATATAAAAAATTATAGCTGTATTTTAAAATTTTGTTTTATAATTTCTAGCTTGTGTTGGCATGACCACACATGCTATGTAGTTGCATGTTTACATGTTTGTGTGATGTAGATGTTACAACAACCTCAAGACTCAATTTACAGGGATGATCCTCATGTTTTTGAAGCAGTTTCTCTTACTGGCCTATAACTTTTCAACAAATTCCAAAGATTTGCTTATCTCTGTCTTCCCAGTGTTTGAATAATACATGTGCTCCATCACATTGGAATTTTTAAAAATAATTTATTCATTTATTTTTTGAAAATTTTTTACATGTATTCAATGTATCTTGATTATATTCAATTTACCTCCTAACACCCCCATAACACAGATTTTTTGAATTAGGTCTCAGGGATCACACACAGGTCTTATGGTTTAAAAGGCAAGCACTTTATCAACAGAGGTAGGATCTCAGCTTTACTGATACTTTCTTCAATTCAACTAGGTAACTTTAGTAGGTGAAAAAATACTTTATGCTAAAACATTCAAAGCAAATAAAATTTTAGTAAGAGGTACATAAATTTCTTCAAATTTCTCATATAGATTGTATGTATGTATACATTCTGTATCACACACACACACACACACACACACACACACATTTGAATCCACCAAAATTCCAAATTCAGTAAATATGACCCTCATTTCCTGATATATTAGAAGTTAATACATCTTGCTTGCTTGTTTGACTGTTTCTGAAACTGAAAATATGTTCTTACTTAAAATAAGTACAATTTACTCTCATCAAGTTGGTTACTGTTTGTGTTGTAGTGACATGATTTATAATTGGCTAAGTTACACCTTTAAGTTCAGAAGGACAACTGTACACTTTTTCTCAGTCTATCACTAAATCACTAAGGGAAAATGCAAACAAATTGGAGGGGATCTGAGAGAAGTTAGGAAACAGGAGATAATATGATCAAGATCAAAATACATTGATTGAAATTCTCAAAACAAAACACCAAAATGCCATATAAAATAGGGAGAAAACCATGAAAATATATATCAAAATGTGTTTAAAAAAACATGTAGGGAATATGGTTCTCTAGACTAGATTTGTTTCCCCAAAATTTACATATTTAAACCTTCCACCAAATGTGATGGCTTTTAGTCAGTGAGGCCTCATGATGTATTTAACTCATGAAACTGGATATCTTATAAAAAGATACACTTACTTCTGCCACCAGATGATAATAAAACACAAAGACTCCCAGATGGGACATATAATGTAATTCTAGCTGCACAGTAAGCTGAGCAAGAGAATCAAAGTTCTAAGACATCTGGAGGTAAAGAGTGATTCAAGGGTAGCCTGAGAAAATTAATGAGATCCCATTTCAAAATAAAAAAAGTACAAATAAGACTGGGTATATAGACTATTGATAAGAGTGCTTGCCCTAGGTTCAATTATAACCCCAAAGGCAGGAAGCTGCTGTCAATTTATAAGGGAGGAGAACTTCACCAAATGCTGAATTCATTGTTCCCTTAGTTTGGACTTATTACCACAAGAAGAAATACATTCAACCACCTGTAGTGGTTTAATACAAATAGAGTGGACTAAGACAAAAGGTGAAGAAATCATAAGAAAAATGAAGGGAAGGTACAGGCTAGATAACCTTGCTGTGTATCTATGTTTGATGACACAATCTGACTATGTACAAATTTTGATAAATTTTACTGTTGAAAAATGAGGAAACAGTGACACATTTTGTATGTGTACCCAAAAATTAGGCTTTTAAAATAAGAAAAATAGTCTTTCTTACAATATATATCGGTAATATGTTTTCTATGAATTATATTTCTTTAATCTGTTAGGATTGTATTCTTTATTTCCTTATGTGTTTAGTTCTTTTTCTAGTAATTTAAAGAAATATTGATGTTATAATATTAATTTGAATTTTTCCTTTAGAATTTGTCTCTATGGTATTACTTATTTTCCTTCTGAAGAACTGCATGCCAGTATTTATTATGAGACATATCAAAAGAGGCCAGTGCAGTTTTTTTATCTTCTCTCATCTGGGATTCTCTTTCCTTTGTCTTCATGCTTCAAAAACAACTTTGCTTGATAAAAGATTCTTATGGAAGGGTTTTCTTTGTAAACTATGAATATGCTAATATGCCAACCCACTCCTTTTTTCTTCTATTGTTTCTGTTTTTTTTTAAACAGCTATTATTTAAATGTTGTTTTGCTGTGTTGGGTCAGTTTTCTTCCTGATTGCTTTAATCATTTTTTTCTTTCTTTCTTTTTTCACAAGTTTAACTATGATCTGAGTAGCTTTTGTATTTATTCTACTTGGACTTCTTTGAATTTTGTTAATATGAAAAATATTCCCTTGTGACATTTATAAATATCATCATTTGTTTAAATATTATTCTTTAAATTCTTCTCCTTTTGACACTACATTACATCTATGAATTAATATATATTTTCCCATGAAACTGAGAGAGAAATCATGTCTTCATCTCAATATGTGCCAGTAGGCTGGGAACTAAGCAAGTGCTGATGTTGCACATTTGAAGCTAAATATCTTTTTAAAGAAATCACATCCGGGCGGTTGTGGTGCACACCGTTAATCCCAGCACTCGGGAAGCAGAGGCAGGTGGATCTCTGTGAGTTCGAGGCCAGCTTGGTCTACAAGAGCTAGTTCCAGGATAGGCTCCAAAGCTACAGAGAGACCCTGTCTTGAAAAAAAAAAAAAAAGAAATCACATATGTGATATTAAAGTAATAGTGAAATTATGTAGAAAGAACATTATGAGCATACTGCCAGAAACATACATAAACACACTGTGTCTTTGCACAATGTCAAAATGTACTGAATAACATTAAAATCACAAACGTTGGTGTTTTCAATTACAGGAATTTATTATATAGTCCCACCCACCTTAAGTGAGGTAAAGGCAAGTTCGTTTACTCCATTTTTAACTAGTATAATTGTTTCCCACATCAAAAATCACACACTGCACAGCAAAAATGTCTATATGCATATATATGGCTTACAGAATAAACACAAGTTACCAGGGCTTAAGCAGAGTCCATGAGGTTTAATAAATAGACTGATAAATGTCTATATAGGCAAAGAATTGGACCAGTGCTGAAATGCAAACCTAATTAACCTTAACAATAAAAACCCAAAGTCAGATATTGAGAGTGAAAGCTGAAAGATCAGAGAAGTAGAGCGACAGCCACAGCCACTTCTTACCTCTCCAGAATCCCAGACTGAACTGGTGTGATCCTGTCTCTATGAATCCTCAGACTGAATGGAGAGTGAGATGCCACATTCACCTGCCTTATAGAACATATAATACTGTATCAACCTCCCTAGATCTGGGATAAAAGTCTGAGACTCTCATGTGATGGATCAAAGGCTTGAGCATTCTATCTTCCTGTTTCCTTCCAAATATTGGGATTAAAAATATATGCTACCACTGCCTGGCCTCTATGGTTAGCTAGTGGCTAGCTCCACCCTCTGATCTACAGGTAAGCTTTATCAGAACACAATAAATATGGAGCAACACAGTGACAGGAAGGAGCTGCTGCTGGAAGTGCTAGAGTCCTCAACTGCAAGGTTAAATTCTGAAATATGGTCTGAGAGCAGAAAACAGTGGGTTCAGGTTAGTTAGATAGATGATAGATAGATAGATATTTAGATAGATAGATAGATA
>NC_022026.1:20254306-20262033 GCF_000317375.1 Microtus ochrogaster
GACAGGCAGGCAGTTGAGTAAACCATATCAATAGCAGGATACCAAACAAGCCAAAGTTCTAGGGACAGCCATGGAATTCTCTGCTTGTCAGTCTTTGATACACACACGAGGTATCCAATGGTAGGTTGATTTGAGATTCTGGCATCAGTGTTATGTGTCCATAACTTTATGTGGTCCAGATCTTAGTCTGAAGTATCTAAACAGTTTTTG
The DNA here is from genome assembly GCF_000317375.1 of Microtus ochrogaster. NCBI lineage: Eukaryota > Metazoa > Chordata > Mammalia > Rodentia > Cricetidae > Microtus > Microtus ochrogaster. The sequence goes on from NC_022026.1 coordinate 20,254,517, forward strand.
TGCCTGGTTTTCTTGATATTATTTTAGAATGTTTTTGTGTCCTCACAGAATCTATTCATCCCAGTAAATTAACAGGGTAGCTCCATTTCTACTATACTAACCACATTTGAAAAAAAAAATATGCACAGAATCACTTTGATAATGTTCAGATTAATGGATTAGTGGTACAATTTAGCTAAGAGTGCTCATAAAAAATAACAATAGCAATGAATATTGGCTTGCATAGTTGTATCTTTCAAATTTTAGAGGTTCGGTTTGTGATTTTCATTTCTGTTTTTTTCACCTCTGTTTAGTCTGTATAATCTCCTTGGGACTAATTTCAAGCTGAATGATTCTTAGGTGAGTTGAAATCTACTACTGTGACTTCACAAAAGAACAGATTCATGGATAGACTTACCTGTAGCACTAGAAGGAGGACAACTCTGGCTGTAGAATGTAGCATTAGGGCCTGCTTGTTGGGGTCCTGCCCAGTTCCCACAGCCTAGAAGCCCCAAAGAAAATCACACAGAGAGTCTACATTAGATAAAAACTGATAGGTCCATTAGCTCAGACTTCATATTAGCTCTTATAATGTATACGAGCCCATTATTCTACTATATGTTAGCCACAAGGCTCAGTGCCTTTTTCATCAGGGTAGGTCATATCCTGCTTCTTCGGTGGTCTGGGAAGGACTGAGAGGAATAGGCTTCCTTCTTCCTAGAATTCTGCTGTTCTCATCACTGCGCCTCTACTTCCTGTCTGTCTGACCCACCTACACTTCCTGCCTGGCCAATAAGTGTTTATTTAAAACATGACTAACAGAATACAGACAATTCTCCTGCACCACTTCCCACTCTTTTTTTTTTAAACAAAGGAAAATATCCATAGTCCATTTTTTGGGAATGTGGGCATAGCATTCCAGGCTACTTCCTACTGGTTAGGGGTGCTGATAATCTTATGGGGCCCTAAAGAAAATTTAGAATTATGATCAAGTCCTGACTAGAATGTCCTGTGAGTCTTCATCATCTCAGGCAGCAGTCTTGAATCTGTTCTGTATGTAGAACTCAGACATCTGGGCCATCTGTTCCTACTGGAGATTTCTCAGGTGGTCTTCCTTGCTCAAACCTCAGTTTTCTTAACTCAGAATAAAACCACAGCCTCTCATTTCCTGTGGAAACAAAAGCAAAATCTCTTCTCCAAAGTAACATACCTTTTGACTTCAATTTTGAAATCAAGATATTTTCAAAATACCTATTGTGGATTAATTTAACAGCAATTATAAGCAAATATCTTTTAGCAGCTGTTGCTCCTTCATCAGCATTCAAACAATTCAAAGAGAGCACAATAACATATAGTATCAAGATTCTCTGTGTATTTTCCATCTTTATTTGGTTTTACTTTAACCTCTATTTCTTTTATTTTTACTTTTACTTTTTGATAATATTTCTCTGTATATCTTTGTCCTGGAATAACTTTGTAGACCAGGCTGTCCTTGAACTCACAGAGATCCACCTGTCTCTGCCTCCCCAGTGCTGGAATTAAAGGTGTATGCTACCACACCTTGAACTCACAAAGATCTTTCTGTCACTGCCTCCCAGGCATTGGGATTAAAGGTGTGTGCTACCAGACCTTGAAGTCATAGAGGTCAGTCTACCTCTGGTCTCCCAAGTGTTGAGATTAAAGGTGTGTACCACCACACCCAACTACTCTCTTTTTTTTTATTTTAAGAACATTAACCTTTAGCCTATATATATTTTAAGACACTGTAAACCACTTAGAGGTTTTCTTCATCTTTGACTTTCTCTTTACTGTATACCTCTCTTTTTCTGACTACACAAGTCTTTAATTTACCAAGCAATAATGGGTAGGATTAAAGCCATAGCTTTGACAGCTGGATCCAGCCCATTCCTTTGCTTTGTGAGATTCTAGGCTCATGGTGGAGGTACTGGCTGTAGCCATGTTTATTGCCACAACTCTATGTCGTTTCAAGGTCTCTGGCATCAAGCAAACTGCAACAGTATGTCCACAAACAACATTCAAATGCTCTCTCTGTAGCCAGACCTCCTGCCTCAAAGAGTCAGAGTTTGCACTGGCAGGATGGCCCAGAAAGCTGCCATGTTAAAATGGTGTAGGAGGTCCTTCTGTATTTGTGTTGCTTTCATTGGTTGAATAAAGAGACTGCCTTGGCCTTTTGATAGAGTAGACTTAGGTAGGCGGAGTAGATGAAACAGAATGCTGGGAAGAAGGCAGATGCTGGTTAGACTCATGCCAGTAACCCACAGTCAAGTGGCGATACAGGTTATTAGAATGGTTTAAATCAAGATGTGAGAGTTAGCCAATAAGAGGCTAGAGATGATGGGCCAGGCAGTAATTTAATTAATATAATTTTTGTATGATTATTTCAGGTGTAAGCTAGCCGGGTGGGATGGAACAAAGGGCCTGTGCTCCTCTTGGGTGACTGGGATGACAAGCAGCCCACCACTCTTACCTACTACAGTTTGGCACCTCAACGTGGTCAACTAACTCCATGTAAAACCTGAGAGAGCTTTAAAAGAAATTCTAGACACACATATAGAGTTTAACACAGCTTTTTACTGTTTGCTGGCAGGGTGCCACAGAGAAATTTTCCTGACTCAGTAACAGCAGCAGGAAAAAAGCTGCACAATTTTAAAATGAGGATTCCTGAGTCCTGCTGCTGGTGCAATCTCCACTATGAAGCATTTGTGGGCCCGGATGTTTGTGTGCTCATTCAGTGTCAGGCTTAAAGTACCTGAGACCATGCCTGGGTAGGCAGAAGGATCAGGTCTACTAGAAACTGACAGTTTTGAAATACCAGTTTCAGGGCTGTGCCGCCAACACAACCTCTGTCTCTTGTGGGAGACAGAGCATTTCAATGGGGTTTGTGACTAAAACACTAGGGTTTGTTTGATGGCAACTGGACTCTCTGTGTGCCTAAAAGAAGGGCATTGCATGCCACTATTTAAAGGCACAAGCAGCTATGCCATGCTAGTGGTGTAATGCACACGGCTTACAGGCACAGGTGGCTCTGCCATGTTGGACTGGGTGGGGCAAGCAGGAAGTATATTTGATTGTCACAGTTTACATTCTTGAGAGATTATTTTTTTAAAACCACAAAGCTAAAGTGCTCCTGGACAGTAAAGAATTACAGATTTACAATAGGACAGATTCAGACATAAAAGACCTCTAAATGGGACACAGTGTTAGATAAAGCACGTAGCCCTGGGAGAGAAAAGAGTATACAGAGTCATAATATAAAGTTAATACTTTTTTTAAAAAAGAGTAAAGTCTTTAAAGAGACAGAGTACAGATAGTCATAGATTAAAAAAATAAAGACAAATAAGCCACATAAAAATGGAAAATTCACAGATAGCCTGGATTATGTATATTATTCTGTTTTCTTTAATTTTTTGACTGTAAAGGATCTAACTACAGAAAGACATTTTATTGTGTGGTCTACTAAGCTAATCCAGCATGTATATCATAAAGGTAACTTGACTTCAGTGTTTGGGTCTAAGAATATGATGCTTTGGAAAAGAGGTTCTTCTTTTGTTTTCACAGAGGATGAGACTCTGTGGATTGCTTCTATACCAATATGTTTTAATGAGCCACACTCTCCTGAAAGGTCGCTGTGAACACCTTCAGAAAATTACTTCACTCAACTGGTGACTGAGATGAACCTAGCACATAGGGTGTGCCATGAAAGACATGATTAACAGCGTCCCCATTCAGCACAAAGCAGTTTGGAAAGAAATAACTGTGCCCATATTCCAAAATATTTTTTATAAATGTTCTTTTGCATTTAAAGGGGGATATGATATAGAGATGAATAATTTGCATTTGTATAATTCTTGATTTATTGTTATAAATCTAAGGTCAATCTTGTTATACGTATTTCTGATTTTGATTAAGGTATTGTGAGTGTGTAGTAGTTCACTTAAAAATGTGATGTATAATTAAGAAACATAGTTTAATAGATAATCATTTATAATAGTCAACTTTGTAGTCATGTTAGTTAGATTTTCTAGATATGCATAGAAATATTTCAGATATGCTTTCTTCATATCTTTCAAAGACTACAGAATATGTCATTTAAGATGTTTTAATAATTTAGCGTTTTTCATGACAATGAGGCATGTCTGCTCCTGGCAGCATGAGCTGCTTCTAGCGGAAGACAGGCTCCTTATGGAGTTTGCTAGCCATTTGGGCAGGAAACTGCTCTTGCCTGGACTGTTTAACTGGACACAAAGAACCCTTAGAGAGAAGACTGCTGTACTTACCTAAAGGTGACATAATCCTTTGGGGTTCCTGATTCATGAAAGTGTCTGTAAGTCATTCTGCATGATACAGAAGAAAGTGGCTGAACTGTCTTTGAAATTTCCTGCTTCGTGAAAATGCTGAATACTATGGACCTGTAAGCTGAAGATAGATACCCCAATGGTACAGAATAACTTTGGGTGACTGTCCAAACATCAAGATGTTTCTGTCATATCTAGAGTTTTGGAAATTGTTTACAATGCACTCCCTGTTTACTTAGGTAATATTATAACCTTCTGAAGTCTTTGATGGAGTTGAAGAAGGGTTAGTTATAGTTATTGTTTTCCTTTGTTATGATAAAAGATGAAATAGATATAAATATTGTTACTGTAATTCTTGCTTGATAACTGTTTGTTATATGTAATTTTACTGTGTTAAAGTTAAAGCCTTCCTTTTTGTTTAAACAGAAAAGGGAAAATGGTGTAGGAGGGCTTTCTGTATTTATGTTGCTTTCATTAGTTGAATAAAGAGACTGCCTTGGCCTTTTGATAGGGCAGACTTAGGTAGGCAGAGTACACAGAACAAAATGCTTGAAGAAGGCAAATGCCATAGTTTTCCTGCCTGAGACAGACACTGGTTAATCTCATGCCGGTAAGCCACAGACAAGTGGTGATAGACATTATTAGAAATGGGTTAAATCAAGATGTGAGAGTTAGCCAATAATTGGCTAAAGATGATGGGCCAGGAAGCAATTTAATTAATTCTATTTCTGTGTGATTATTTCTGGTATAAGCTAACCAGGTGGGACAGAACAAAAGGCCCGTGCTCCTCTCGGGCAGCTGGGATGACAAGCAGCCCACCGCTCTTTCTACAGCAGAATATTATTGATCAGTGAAAATTAAGTGCTTTATTATGGAAGTCAAGTTAAATATAGGATATCAAGATCATCATGTAGTTATTTACATCTCGTACTGAATAAATGTGTTTTATTGTTTCTCTAAAACATATGCAAGTATTCACATTCTGTATTATAAAGCAAAATATATAGGACAAAATATCTATGCATGTAGACAACATTCAATAAAGACTTCTTATTTCTTCATTTTAAACACCAATTCAAGAATATCACCAGACTTTTAAGAGAGAAAAAAAGCTCATCCAGAAGGAGAAGAAGCAAGAAAAACAAGTAAATAAAAATCCCCCCAAGAGAAACAGACATTTTAAAAATGTCTTTATTATCCAATAAAATTAGTTTCTGAAAAGAGGCACAAATTAATGCACCAATAAAAAAAAGGAACAGAAAGGGAATAGAGGGGGAAAATAATTGTAAATAAAATACATAATCACTATATTAATGCATATTATATTTATACATATTACCAATAAAAATTTCTGAACCAATATTTGTAGATAAATTTAAATATACCTTCCTAAAAGAGAATAAAATAAGAATAAAGATTTTAGATTTAGATAAATTATGAAATGAGGCATAATCTCATGGTATTAATCAATGTCTGGCAAGAATCATACAATTACAAAATAGTGATGCTTCACTTACCTTTTCCCTCACTACCTGCAGCAGGGAGGAGTGCTGTCCCAACCCCTCAGCAGCTGCAGCACTCTAGAGAGCAGGCCCTGCCCCTTTTCTGGACAGCACAGCAGAGCTGAACCTATAGGCAGGAGCATAGGTGAGCCAGCCCAAAGAACAATGTGGGAAATCTGGCACTGCTATTTACCTTTCATGGGAGAGATGCCCATACAACCCCCCAGTGCCCCCCTATACTCACTGCCTGGGGCAGTTGGGGAACTTGCCTTGAGGTCATAAGACCAGGAGAGCTGTCTCTGCTCCTCACCAGCTGCAGCACTCAGTAGAGTGACCCTTGCACCTCACCTGGGCAACACAGTAAAGCTGTCCCTGGTGGTGCAGGTATGGGTGAGATAAAAGTCTGACAACTGGTTCTGCCTCTTGTTCCTTGCTGCATAGAAAAACTAGCCACACCAAAGCTTCGGAGCTCACCCTGGTGGAGAGTGCTGTCAGGCCCACCAACCCTGCATCTACTCAGACCCTAAACAAGAGGTATGAGTTGGCTCACACCAATATCCACCCCATTTATAATTTGCGGGACTAGACAAAGGGTCATGTCCTGTAGCTCCAAAGCTGCAGGATCTCCATGACATAGGGCAACCAAAGGATATCCTAGAGGACTCCCAGTGAGGGTCCAGTATCTAAGGTGTAGAAGAAACCAGAGGTCTTTAACCAGGCCAATGACTTGTTGCAATGAACACTTGCAAGTGTTATATTCCTAAGGCTGGATGTAATGTTGTTGGATGAGGTCCCAATCATAAACAAAGGCTATGTGTAAGGTTTGCATCATATTTTTATATGTAATGTTGAACATTGGAAAGCCAAAAGAAATTAAATAATTCAGACAAAAATTTGTATATGTGAGAAGTTTTCAATTCACTGAACTATGAAACATGAAGGCACAATTTAGAGCTTATCAGGTAAGAATGATTCAAAAGTTTTCATCTTATGTAGTCTATGATGTTATTTAAGAATGCTTTACAGGAAAGCAAGAAATCAGAATGTTAAAGACACAGAATCCACGCGGTCCCGGACGGCGCAGGCCGGCGTACCCGGACAGCACAGGCAGACCGCAGGCGGACAGACAGTGCAGGCAGACGGGGGATGGCCTCCGCAGTCGGCGGGTACAGGCAGGGACCTGCGCGGCAGCAGAGGATGCAGGCTACAGTTGGCAGGGACTGTCGTGGCAGCAGACGCAGGCTGCAGGGACCAGCGCACAACACCGTGAGCAGATCGACCCACTACAAGTAAATCAAAGAGGTAGGCCTTTGGTTGGCGAGGTCCCTGGCAAAGCAGGAGCCGGGTCCCTTCTGAGGGGTGAGAGGGATCTTGGTCCCTGGCAGGAGCCAGGAAACAGAGCGAGGGTATTTTGTAAGAGGAGCCCCTGGCCAGCAGGGAAATCTGATCCGGTTTTAAAAGACCCATTAGATAGCATCAATAGGAGGAGTTGGGCAGGCACCAAGGCAAGAATTCACCCAATAATCTGAAAACCAACATGAAAAAACCAGAACCCAATGATCTTACAACAGAAGGACTTCAACATCCTAACACAGAAGAAGTGGAAAAAATTGACTTTATGAAAGCAATAGAATCCCTTAAACAACATGTGAAAAATGCCCTTATAGAAATGGATGAGAAGTATAACCAAAAGTTTGAAGAAATGAGTAAATATGTACAT
>NC_022026.1:20263178-20267459 GCF_000317375.1 Microtus ochrogaster
TATTAATTTCTAACAAAACTGACTTCAAACTAAAATCAATCAGAAGAGATCGAGATGGACACTTTATACTCATAACAGGAACAATTCATCAGGATGACATCTCAATCCTGAATATCTACGCCCCTAATATAAAAGCACCCACTTATGTAAAAGATCCGCCTGCCTCTGCCTCCCGAGTGCTGGGATTAAAGGTGTGCGCCACCATCGCCCGGCTTTCATATAATTTCTTTAAAAATGATGCTATATTTATTTCTACTCGAAAGTAAGGATGCTGAGCAATGCAGTCATGTATTTCATAGAGGTTTCATTTTAAAATATTGTCAATAGAGCTTAAGTTGTCAGTAGGCAAAATTCAACTTGACATCCCTTTAGGAAAATGCAATAATAAGTAACTCTTGCTTCTTAATAAATGTAATAAAAACCATTTTTCTTTCATATTTGATACACACTACTGTCTTTATGTTTTAGCAAACACCCTTCCCAACCAAAAAAATATAAATCAAACAAAAATGTGACTTGAGTGTACCTTCCTTCACTCTTCAGCAATACATCTGCTATTCTTTTTTTTAAAATTATACCCGATCCTAGTAATTAGCATTATTATGGATTTTATTTGAAGTTACCTAATGACTATTGATATTTATTGTTTTATTTAGGATGACTATTGTTATAATGAAATTCCATGATCAAAACAAATTGGGAAGGAATGAATTTATTTTGCTTTCACTTCCTCATCATCGTCCATCACTGAAGGAATTCAGGACAGGAACTCAGGAATTCAAATTGGGTAGCATCCTTGAGGCACAAGTTGATACAGAGGCTACTTACTGGCTTGCTTCCACTGTTTCATTCAGCCTGTTTTCTTATATCAACCAGGACCATTAGCTCAGGCTTGGCACCACTCACAACAGGCTGGGCCTTTCCTCAGTGAACACTAATACATTACAGCTGGATCGTGAGGAGCCATTTTATTTCATATGAGATTCCTCCCGCTCTGATGACTCTAGCTTGTGTCAAGTTGCCATAAAACCAACCAGTACTTTCATTTGCCTGTTGGCCATTCCTATGTACTTTGTAGAGACATGCTTGGAAATTCAGGTTAGGCATTTAGTTTTTAAATTAGGTCACACTATCCTTCTGTTATTGAGTTGCAGTAATTCATTATATATTCTAGATAGTGAACACATGTATAAAATGCAATTTGATACTATTTCTTTCCATTTTGTGAAAGGTTGCTTTTCAAAACTTTCTTTAAAAATGTTTTAATTGACTCCCCATGGGACCCCTTAATCTTTTGGAGGAGTGGATGGGGGTGGGTCGGGGCATAGGTGGGGGGGATCCAGAGGCTGGGTAGGATGGGGAATTGTGGTTGGTATGTAAAATGAATAAAAAAATAGGAAAAAATAAATAAATTTTTAAGAATGAAAAAAATGGTAGTTTTATTTTTTATGAAGACAGGCCAAATTACATATATTTCCTTTTGATTAATGTCAGACTTAAGAATGTTGCAACAATTCAAATTAAAAACACTTATTCCTATTTTATATAATAATTTTATGATTTTAGCACATATGTTTAATTTTGTTCATTTTTAGTAGTTTTAGATATATATAAGGAGTGAAGTTTCTTAGATTCAATTGCTGTGAGGAGTTACCATGAACACACAATTCTTATAAAAGAAAGCATTTAATTGGGAGCTTGATTAGACTTTAATTGGGGTAGTCCATGATCATTATGGCAGGAAAGAAAAAGGCATGATGCTGGAGCAGTAGCTCAGAGCTTTATATCCTGATCCACAGCCAGCAGGCAGAGGAAGGGACATTGCAACTGGCAGAGGCTTTTGAACCCTTAAAGTATACCCCAGCCATATACATCCTCCACAAAGACCACACCACACCTCTCCCAACAGGGCCACTCTTCCTAATATTTCTCAAACAGTTCCACCAACTGAAAACAAAGCATTCATACACATAAGCCAAGCCTATGCGTGCCATCATAAGTCAAACCCCCAAAGGTTTCAATATTCATTGTTTGGCAAGTAGAAAGAAAACTCACAGAATCATATTTGGGTGATTTTAATCTATTATCAAAACAATTTACAGAACTATGAAAATTTACTTCTGGTGTTTCAATTGCATTCTACTGTTTTATATGCCTATCCTTAGCTAGTACTACACTATCTTGATTATCTTAGCTTTTTAGTCACTCCTAAAATGGACAAATGTAAATACATTCTTTTAGATATTGTTTAACTATTTAGGATTCTTGTAATTACAAAATGAGCTTAAAGTTAAGATTTTCAATTTCCTTTAAACTATATTAGAATTTTAATACGGATTGTCTTGAACAAAGTTAAATTCTCCAAAAACATGAACACAAAGTACCTTTCTAATCATTTATGGTTTTCTTTTAACATTTTCAACAATATTTGGAAAATAATTTTAAGTGTACAAATCTTACTTGCCTTGTATAAATTCTTTATTTTGGATGACATAATAATGTGATTATTTTAAAATATCATTTAGATTATTTACTACTAGTATATAAAATAATAATGAATGTTTCTGTGAAATAAGTGAGAAAAGAATAAAAGAAAAAAATTGTGTTGCCTGAATAATACCTGTTTTTAAATTTTATGATTTTATTTATCATTTCTTTGGTATTAGAAGAATTTCATATGCCTTGTATTAGAGTGACAGAAATTACTTATATGTTAAGATTGTCTTATCAACTTTATTTCTTGTTGCTGAGCTTATATAGTTGATATTATATAAAGTAAGCAAATCAAATGTTCAAACTCTGTTATCCTTGCTTTGTATCTTTCACTGAAATTCAGCACACCTATTATTTAATATCAAAATGACACATAATATAACTTAGGTAGTAAGACATGGTAGAGAATGATATACTAATTAATGATAAAACAAACAGGAAAGAAGTACATTTGAGGTTGAACAGGTTAAAATACCTTGTAATATATTAATAAAATAATAGATAGCTCACTTAATACAGATAGTGAGGCTTGGGATTAAAATGGACAGTTGAATAGTTCAGATGTCAACTGAAGAGCAAGAAAAATGCCTGCTATATTGAAAACAGATAATGCACATAATGGTTAAATATAACTTCATAGGAAGATGGCATAAAAGAGAGAAAAATTTATGAAAACACAAATATATGACCAATATCCATTTGTCCATTAATTTAATTAATATATTTGTTTGGTGACCTTCAAGTGTATGTCATTAACTGTACAAAGAATTGAAAACTTTGCCAAGTGAGACTTATGCTTACTATTCTCATGGATTTCTGAGTTTGTCATATAACTTTGGAGGATATTAAGAGATAAAAGGAGGGGCTGGAGAGATGGCTCAGAGGTTAAGAGCATTGCCTGCTCCAAAGGTCCTGAGTTCAATTCCCAGCAACCACATGGTGGCTCACAACCATGTGTAATGAGGTCTGGTGCCCTCTTCTGGCCAGCAGGCATACACACAGACAGAACATTGTATACATAATAAATAAATAAATATTTAAAAAAAAGATACAAGGAATTTTTTTTTAACTAAAGAGTTAGACAGGAAGGGAGATATTGGTTAAGAATGATTATCATCAAGATTTCAATATAAAGACGTATATGAACAAAATAGAGTGCAAAGTGATGCTCTGCAGAGAATGGTAGACATAAAGAATTGATGAAACTTAGTCATCAGAAAAATGCAAATCAATACAACTCTGAGATTCTATCTTACACCTTTAAGAATGGCCAATATCCAAAACACTGATGACCACTTATACTAGTGAGGTTGTGGGGAAAAGGGAACACTTCTGCATTGCTGGTGGGAATGCAAGTTTGTACAGCCCCTTGGGATGTCAATGTGGAGATTTCTCAGAAAATTAGGAAACAACCTTCTCCAAGACCCAGTAATATTACTTTTTGGGTATATATCCAAAGGATGCTCAATCATTCCACAAGGACATGTGCTCAACTATGTTAAGAGCAGCATTGTTTGTCATAGCCAGAACCTGGAAACAATCTCAATGCCCTTCAACTGAAGAATGAATAAGGAAAATATGGTACATTTACATAATGGAGTACTACACAGGAGAGAAAAATAATGACATCTTGAAATTTGCAGGCAAATGGATGGAGCTAGAAAATATCATATTGAATGAGGTAACCCAGACACAGAAAGTATGTACTCACTCATAAGTGGTTTTTAAACATAAAGCAAAGAAAACCAGCCTACACATCGCAATCCCAGAGAACCTAGACAATAATGA
>NC_022026.1:20267569-20272955 GCF_000317375.1 Microtus ochrogaster
GAGCAGAGAAAAATGTAGAGCTCAATCAAATCAATTAAAAAAAGAATTGATGAATATGGATATATTAAACCATTGGGATAATTTATGAAATAAAAGGAAAAATAATAAGGGTGGCTAAATGATTGAAAATGATTTAAATGTAGATAACTGTAATAAATAAGTAAATAAAAATGAACTACAGAGGTAAGTAGATTCATGATGATATGGCGATATATAATGATAACTTTGTGAATAAATTAGCAAATAACTTATCTTAAACAAAACTTTCAAAACATATATATTTTGTACTACTACATGTTTTTAATTTATGGAAATAATTATGTAGACTATGTCTTTGCCGATAAACTACAATTCATATTTTTAAACCTAAAAATAAATCAATATAAACAAAGCCTTAAATCAAGAAAGAGCTTTGGTGAATATAGCAATCATTTGAGAATAACAAATATTTAGCTAAGAAAAGATAATTTACACTACGATAATATAAATAGATCTCTTTTTTTCTCTTTTACTGCTTTATTTTTCTCCCTCGAGGTTTTTCTTTTTTTATTTGAGTATGGATTATTTTGACTTCATTATCATGATCAATTCTACATTAACAAAATGCTATGGTATCATCTTTAACCTAAAATTCCCTTACTTTTAGTTCTCACATAAATTTCAATGATGTTTCAAACTTTGTTTATCTTTTCCAATTTTTCCCAGGCATGTCATTTTAAAATATTTTTAACACTCTGTTTCTTTCAAATTTTCACAATCATTTAAGTTTCACAGAAAGAACAACATTCATTTTTTATGTATAGATTATGTCATAATCAATTTAATAAAATTTTTGAAATAATAACATTGACATGGATAGATTTAAAACCAAATATAATGGCTAAGCATGCAATTCAATAAATCAATAGGTTGAAGCAGACATGTACAATAAGCATTATGACCCATGAGTTTTTATTTTCTCTCAGAGCATTAATCAGGTTTTTTATTTCCAAGAATGAACCAAGAACATTACTAACCTAGAGATTGGGTAAGAAAATTCCAATACTATGCTAAACATAATCCCAAACCTCAACTTTGAGAAATTGTGAGGAACTAACAGCATTAATATTAAATTTCACAAAAATTTTCTTTACATAGCTGAGATGAAGTTAAGTCTTTGCTCTCTGATTGACTTTAGGGCTGTGACATTAGCCTGTCAGTTTCCCTTTCAGAGCTCAATACTCTCCATTTAGGCAATGAAACTGTATATTTAGGTAGTGAAACTCTTAGATATATTGCCCCAAATAAACTCAATGATGCCATTTCTTTTTATGAACTTTTCTGAGTTTTTAAACTTAAAAAGATGTTTTTGCGATTTAAATAGAATAATTATTAAAACCTTGAACATCTATTTAAATTTACTACTGGTTCTGAATTTATACTTTGAGTCTAGAAATCTGAGAAGTATCATTCCTAGCTCAGGTGCCATCAGTAATTAATAGTTTAAGACAGAGGCATTCAGTTTTCTCTAAGTGTATGGTCCCTAGTAGGTAGAGCATACTTTCCTGAAGGTGCACACGCGCGCGCGCGCGCGCACACACACACACACACACACACACACACCAGTCTATGAGTAACACATATTGTACTAAGTGATTTTTTTTAAATAAATGACACAATGTAGTGCAGGCACAAAATTGGGCCGGATATGAAAGAAAACTGAGGAGATGAGAATGAATATAATCATAATAAATTATACAAAATTCTCAAAGAACTAACTAAATATGAGAAACAAAAGAAAAAAATTGAATAAAAGAAATATGTTTTTCCAATGACTGACAGTTTGGTGTAACAGGAGAACTTATTAAGAGACAAATATTTAGAGTTCAATTGAGCCTAAAGCAATTTATATAGCTTCAAGTTCAGTGAATTCTTGGAATTTGAATTTATTCTTCATAAGACAGAATACCTGTATAAATATATATCAGAAACATGTTAATATGTAAAACTCCACATATTGGAAGTTAAAATAATACACATTTGTTATTTTATTGTTTCTATTAATTATAAATCCAGTAGTGACTTACTTAACTGAATGGTGCTTGATCAGAGTCTCTTAGTAGGAGATATCAAGTCAAGCTGTTGGCTTGAGCTTTGCTTACCTGAAGACTAATACGTCTGTGTAAGTAGCCTCAGTTTGTCACTAAGTTCTTGATAGAGAGGGAAGGGGGGAGAATCAGTAAGAAGTAGGAAAGGAGAAAGGGCAAAAGAAAAGAGGTTTTGAGAGACTGTGGAGAGGCAAATGTAAGACTATGGCAAAGAGTAGGAGAGGACAGAGGACTGAATAGTTAGAGAAAAGAAAAGTTCTAAGTTTGTTTGCAAACACTAGAAACCACATTCCTCCTCTTTATCTACAATTCTCTTTACTGGAAAACAATCATTAAATTCAGTCTTTACATAAAGTGAATTCACCTTTTCCTCTTTAAGTGAGGAATATTAAGTAATTTTTTCACATAACTCAAAAACATTTGATATTTTACTCTGGTATCAACTATCCTCACAATGTTCTAATGAACTTCATCTAGTATATTTGTGAAAAATAACTGTGCCATCAATGATGGCAGTATATGAACAGAAAAAAATCTATCCAAAATTGAATTATTACATGAGAAGATATTTCTTTACACCTCTTTTCCCTTCTATGACTTCTGGATCCCTGTCATCTTCCTGACAATTCATTTATTTCTAGAGACACTGGGGAGAGGTGAGCATAAAGCAGCTTGAAATTTTAAACTCGTATTATTGTTCTGCCACAGTCTGCTTGGCTATATTTTTTCATGGATGCTTAGAAAAAGATAAAAATTCCTACTGTGGTTTCTGAATCTAGATTTAAGTATTGGACATGTCTGTTTTCAAAAGCCTCATTGAAGATTTCTCAATCAATACGTTCCTCATATCTTTATACTTGTCATATTGAGCAAACTCTTACTTGTTTATGTCTGCTTTCTCTAATTTCATTGTTTTTAACTTTTAAAAGTTTTATTTTTAATGTTGTGTGAATGGGTGTATTTGCCTCTCTTCATGTACAACATGGCTGCAGTGCTCATGGAAGCCAGAAGAGGGTGTTGAATACTTTGGAACTGAAGTAATAAAAACAACTTGAACAGATACATAGATCAACTGAATAGAATTGAAGATTCAGATGTAAGCCAATACAATCACAGCAACTGAATTTTCTATAAGGATGCCAAAAGTGTACACTAGAAAAATGTCAGCATCCTTAGCAAATGTAACAGGGTAACAGGGAAAACTGAATTTCAACATGCAGAAAAGTTAAATTTGATCCTTTTTTTTCTAAGAATGTCCAAAACCGAACAATAAAGGTATCAAAACATATGAGCATAAGCAGTGATACTCTCACCAGGCAGTGGTGGTGCACGCCTTTCATCCCAGCATCTGGGAGGCAGAGGCAGGGAGATATCTGTGAGTTCACGGCCAGCCTGGTCTACAAGAGCTAGTTCCAGGACAACCAGGACCGTTACACAGAGAAACTCTATCTCAAAAAATCAAGAGAAGAAAAAGAAAGAAAGAAAGAAAGAAAGAAAGAAAGAAAGAAAGAAAGAAAGAAAGAAAGAAAGAAAGCAAAAGAAGAAGAAGAAAAAGAAGGTGATACTCTCAAAATGTTTCAGATTTTTCATGTATAAGTTTATTTTAGTGAGCTATTTTTCTATTTATTACTCCTGCCTCACTCTCTCCTTATCTCTTTCATAAGCTCACACATACACAAGCACAAAGAGATTTTGTAAAATATCTCTCTTATAACCTCTTCCTTGTCCATGTTTGTAGTTTCATCCGAATACTCCAAATCTTACAAAGAACCAAGTGTTTCTTGTGTTTTCATTTATTAATCATAAGACCATATTTATTTACTTTTGATTCTCCATGACATGAATTTTATTAAAATTTCATAGTCCCAACATTTTCTTAGATAATAAGTTGGGAAGTGACTACTCTGCATCTGATTTCCAGCAATACACTTTGTTTCGGTAATCTTTCCTTAGTGGAAGACCCATAGTTCCTAATAGCACAGAGAATAAACATTGAACACATAAACATGATATCAGAAAGTTTAAGATACTTCATCTGAAACCTGTTTTGATGTTATGTTTTCCTTTTAATTAAATAATTTATTTTTGTTTTTCTTTTTCATCATAGACAATTAATATTGAATTAAATATGCTATGCTTTCTGTTTTCTTTCATGACATTTTATCCATTACTTTTAAATGCCTAGATTGTAGAAGCACAGTTAAATATACTTTTACTAAGACATATTGATCACGCCTCTGCAATGGTTTCAATTACTAATTTTTATATTGTGTTTTATTATTTTTGTTTCTCTGGCTTTTATTCACATGAAATAAAATAATTGTCATACTTTGGAAGAATCTTTCAAAGAATGAGTTTAATTTTTCTAGTTAAATCAGTATTCTTCTATGGACTTGATATTAAAATCTAAGTTTTCTGATCTCCCTATTAAATTATTGAGATTAAAAACCATCATTAATAGCCAGTTTTGATCAATTTAATGAAAATTTATTAAAATTTGTGGCTCCTACCCTGTCCTTTTGATGTTAGAGAAAACCATAACATTTGTTAGCTCCCTTGTTTCTATGTTAAGATTCTGTCTTGAAGACCTGTCCATTGGTGATAGTGATGTCTATTATTGTGTGGTGTTGAATGTGGGGTATAATGATGTGTGATTTAAGCTTTAGTAATGTTTCTTCTATAAATTTGGTGCCATTATATTTGAGGGCTAAATGTTTAGAATTAAGACTTCATCCTGGTGGATTTTTCCTGTGATGAATATAAAATGGCCTTCTCCATCTCTTCTGATTAATTTTAGTTTTAAGTGTATTTTGTTTGATATGAGAATAACCACACCAGTTTGTTTCTTAGGACCATATAATTTGAAAATCTTTTCCAAATCCTTTATTGGGAGGTAATTATTATCTTTGAAATTGAGGTGTGTTTTTCATATGCAGCAAAAGGATGAATCCTGTTTTCATACTCATTCTGAGAGCCTGTGTCTTTTTATTGGTGAGTTGAGTCCATTGATATTAAGATATAATATTGACCAGTGATTGTTAATTCTTATTTGTTTTTGTTTGGTTGTTTTTGTTGTTGTTGTTGTTGTTTTTGGTGGTGGTGATGGTAGTGTGTGTTTCCCTTCTTTGGGTTTTGCTGGTGTGAGATTAGATTTTGCCTGTGTTTTCGAGCCAGTATCTGAGTTCCTCGGATGGGCCTTTTCCTTCTAGTACTATTTGTAGTACCCACCTAGCATGTTTTGATGTAGTGTTTTTGGATTAACACAGTTGTCAATCATACTTTCTTCTTTTTTTTTTTTT
>NC_022026.1:20278630-20301453 GCF_000317375.1 Microtus ochrogaster
GTGATTTTGGTGCGCTGAATACATTGGAAATCCAGGAGCCATAATAATAATAAATTGTGAGCCAACCAATTTTTGTCACAGAAAAAAAAATTAGCTCTTCTTAATGAGAAGCAAGCATGCTTAAGTGCTAAACCATCACTGTATCTCAATAATTTCTTCTTAAAAAATTATTAGACATCATAGGCCAACAAATAAAAATCCTATACCTAGATGGGTTAATTTTTTCAGTGTTGTTGTCCAATGAGGTCTCATAGACCACAACTCCCCCCTAAGAGATATATTCGAGTATTGCCATTGCTTTTGGTTGAATTCCATAATTTACCAAAGACAACATATACTTGAATCATAGAAGGTAGAAATCAAGCTTGTTCTGACTTTGAAGCTTTATCCCTACTCACTAACTCTCAAAATGTTAGGAAGTCCTATATATGCTTCCAGAAGAGAAAAGTAATCATCCATCATACCAAGGTTTGAAACCTGCAAAATACAGTAATGGCTGGCTTGGTATGATGTGTCCAGTGGTATAGCAGCTGCACAAACATTATGGGAGTAACACTTAAGTCCCACTCCAGAAGGTGTGGTACATTTACACAATGAAGTACTACACAGCAGAGAAAAATAATGACATCTTGAAATTTGCGGGTAAATGGATGGATCTAGAAAGCATCATATTGAGTGAGGTAATCAAGACACAGAAAAACAAATGTCATATATACTCAATCATAAATGTCTTTTAGACGTAAGGCAAGGAAACCAGGCTGTAATTCAAAATCCCAGAGAACCTAGACAACAATGAAGTCCCAAAGAGAAAATACATAGATCTAGTCTACATGGGAATTAAAAAAGACAAGATCTCCTGAGTAAATTGTGAGCATGGGGACTTTGGGGGAAGGTAAAAGGGGATGGGAGGGGAAGGAAGGGGAGCAGAAAAAAATGTATAGCTCAATAAAATCAATAAAATTTTTAAAGAGACCCTTAAATGATACCAATATTGCTTCAAAGCATATAGCTAGAGAAGTCATAGGCCAGAGAGAAGGATTTAGTACAACAAGGCTGCTAAATGGACATAATATTAAAGCAACTCTTAATAATATCATTATTCCCATATCTCAATGTTTCTAGGAAGATTCTATTTGCAACAGATGATGACTAACGCAGAGAACCACAACTGATCAAAGTACAGAGAATAATATACTACTAAATGTTCAATCTAAAGGGAACATACATACTGTACCCTCTTCAAATACACAGAAATCACTGTAGAAGAAAGGTTGTAAAACATAGATATTTACAAGAGAACATGTGAACACAACAGGGCAACCTCCCATACAAACTCACCGCAGTTGTGATACCACTTACAAATCATGTGCAAGCCCCAGACAGATAAATTCCAAGCTTGGAGATAGGAGTTGATCACAAAAGTACATCAGTCAACACGGAGCTATTGACAATTGCTAGATTCTGGGAAAGACAGAGACTAAGAATGTAGCTGTTGATGAGTTGAACACTCTCCAGTGGAAGATCACACATTCAAAAATATTTGAGAAGCACAAACTAGTCTTAAAGCATTAATTTAATAACCAAAAACAGGAAAGAAAGTTGTTTGAGTATTGAAGGGTGTTGGATCTGCAAACAGTTGGGCGAGAGGCAGAGTATGATCAAACACTTTACTGTACAAACTTGAAATTCAAAAAACTAGCACAACATCTATGCTGTGCCATTTTAGTATGTGTTTGTACAATATTTAAATAGAAATTGGCATAATAAAAGCTGCATTTTTATTCATGTACTGGTGAAGTTAAGTTTTTATTTATTTATTTTTAACTCTTAGAAAAATATTTTATTGGATTCTAGTAAGACAATATGCATCTTCTAAAGATCTGACAGGAAGCAATTCATCTGAAAAAAAGATTTCCCCAGGAAATAGTCTTGACTAAAATAAGCTATTAAAGGTGGTCTGTCAACTCTCTGCCAATCTGGCAAAGATTTGTCTCCTTTGATCTGTTGTTATGTGTTCACAAGCTTCTAAGACATTCGCCAAAATTAAAGTCTGCTGAATGGTTTTTGCCTTGACCCATATTTGTCCATTCATTCCAAACACAATCTCCAATGGATAGAGTTTTCCCAGTTCTTGCACGATTTCACAGTCTGGAGCTAATAACTTTCTATTTATTTATTTATTTATTTATTTATTTATTTATTTATTAAAGATTTCCGTCTCTTCCCCGCCACCTTCCCCTCCCCCAAGCAAGTACCCCCTCCCTCCTCAGCCCGAAGAGCACTTAGGGTTCCCTGACCTGTGGGAAGTCCAAGGAACCCCCACCTCCATCCAGGTCTAGTAAGTTGAGCATCCAAACTGCCTAGGCTCCTACAAAGCCAGTACGTGCAGTAGGATCAGAAACCCATTGCCATTGTTCTTGAGTTCTCAGTAGTCCTCATTGTCCGCTATGTTCAGAGAGACTGGTTTTATCCCAGGCTTTTTCAGACCCAGGCCTAATTAAGCCCAAAGTCACTTTGAAGAGCAGACCGTCCTGTCCAATCACACCCATTCCATTGGCCCGTCCACAGCTGTCAATACAGACCATCTCTGATTCCATGTCTTTATTAGCAACCACACACTGGCCATAGATGAGATCTCCAACCTGAACATTTGGTCTGTTTCTTTTAGTTGCTCCTTCAAATGCCAAGTACGACAGAGAGGCTGGCTCACTCCCTCCAACATCAACTTTGAATATATCTCCAGAATTCCATTGTGATCATGTTTTCCACAGTGTAATGTTTAGCCTTGGCTGTCAATTTTATTGAATCTGGGGTGAACATGGAGATATGCCTCTGAGTATGTCTTTGTGGGTACTTCTGAGAAGGATTACTTAAAGACGGAGATTCCCACTTGGATGGATGGAACTTTCCTGCTGTGACACAGATACACATGATCTGAGTGAAAAGTCAATACTTTTTATCATACTTGTCTTCGCTTTCTGCCAGATATTCTGCCTACATGGTTACTACTACTATTGTCATCATTTGCTGATATCAGAATCAATCTTCTTTGGCCTTTCAGTATGAACTAGCAAAAAGCAGCTTCCTATGAATCATCCAGAGCTTCAGCATCAGGTTGATGAAAACTTTAGCTTGCAATGTATAAGCCAATATAATGAGAATACCTATTCATTCTACTGGTTCTGTTCCTCTAGAAACCCATGACTAATACAAGCACCAATGTAGGAATCACAGCTCACAAAAAAGTATTTGAAGAGCAAGAATTGTTAAACATGCAGCCCTATTTTCCTCAAAGAAAGAAAATGACTGAAACCAGGTCACCAGGAAGGCTGGAGTGGTTATTGTCTGTCAACCTGATTATTGTTTTGCTATTATTTGGAGCAAGCCTTCCTGAATCCTCCAATATTATGGTCACTGTTTAGGCCTCAGCTTAAGTCTTTCAGTGAATAGAAACCATCCTTATGAAAGACATCCCATATTCTTTGTATCTTCAATTAATAGAATCTATTCTTATGCTCTTTATAACTCCTTCCTCCTTACACCCTTGACCTGAGACTACTTATGAGTCTATAGAGTTCATTATTGTAAAGGCCACAGATGCATTGATACTTTGCAAGAGAGCTTAGATGTAGTTATCCTTGAAGCTTTGCTCTGATAATTGTCATCTGGAGACTTTTTTTTTTTTACAAAGTTTTACTGTGCTTATATGTGGAAGAAATATACCAGGCAAGACACTGGAAGTTTTGATCCTGTGCCTGAAAAAGTGGTACTTACTTGAGTTTCATTCTTTACCTTATGCAAATCATTTCTTACACACCCATGACAATTTCCCACACACCGACATGAAAAATATTTTGAATCCGTAGCTTAAAAGGACAAATTTGCACATGTACCACTAAATAACATTAATACCTGAACACAGATAAATGTAATAATGATGGATACAAGAGCAGCAATTTCTCATCAGATGATTAAAATTATTCTTATTGTGGGATGTAGAGGCAGTCAGATCTTTATGAGTTCAAGGCCAGCCTGGTCTACAAGAGCTAGTTCCAGGACAGGCACCAAAACTACACAGAGAAACCCTGTCTTGAGAAACAAAAACAACAACAAAAATTATTCTTATTGAAAACTGTTGTTGGAGCCCAAAAATGGGGCCATTTACTATGGAGGAATCAGGATGATAAGTCACATAGATTTTTAGCTGATTGCTTAACTCTGAGAGATTATGACCAATCATATTGTTTTGCTAAGAATTAAACAAATGAATCACAGCAGAAAAAAGAGTTCATAAAAGTATTATAATACACATGTAAAAACACATCTATAATGTACAAAGAAAGGTTGTCTGGAATTCAAATTCACATGAATCCATTCTTATTTCTCCTACTGTAATTCATAAAAATTGTTGTATATTTATGATATATATCAAATCATGTTAATCAATTTTAGTTGGACTTCATTTCCTTTTAATAACATTTGCTCTGAGAAAATAGTCATTTAATTAGTTCTTAATGTGCATGTAATGTGGGCTAAGACTAATGGAAGCATTTTATAGGTAAAAAATAATAAGGTTGGTTTATATCATGGGGAAAACCAATGACAGAGAAACAGTATCATGATGAGCATATGCTGTTAGTGCTAAACTAGAGCTGGCTATTGACTACTACAATTTTAGTTGAAAAGAATAAAATGTTAGTTAACTCTATAAGATAAAGTTAGAAAACTATCAGAATTGAGCACTAAAGTTTTGATTTTCAAAGAGGATGAGGACATATTTACAAAATGAAATGGAAAATGCATAGATAAAAACTAGAAATAATCTATCCAATGTATCTTAAGAACTTTCAAATATTAAGGATGAAAAACAGGATAAACAGGCAAAGAAAATGGGACAGAAAAAGCAAAATGTGTAAAAGATGAACATGCTGTGGAAGTTCTGAGAAAACAGTATGTCAAGGAGAAAGTTATTAGATGAAGCATTGGTGAGTCACTGAAAATATGTCTTCTGAAACTTCACATCGCATTGTTAACATTATATCATTGCAATACTTAAGTGGCTGGGATATGTGTTTTAGAAGGCATGTTGATTGCCTAGAATGTGCAAAAGCCTAGGATTAATATTCAGTGCCTTATTAAAACAGATGGGGTGGAACAATTTGTTTTTCTTTTCTTGAGACAAGGTTTCCATGTGTATCCATGGCTATGCTAGAACTTCTTTTGTAGACCAAGATGGCCTTAAACTCACAGAGACCTACCTGTCTCTGCCTCCTGAATGTTCATACTAAAGTTGTTGTATACCCCTGGTAGTAGCACACATTTTAACCCCAGCCTTCTGGAAGTAGAGGCAGTAATCTCAAAAATTCAAGGTTATATTTGGACACATAACAAATTTAAGGAAAGTCTGGATCCAGGAGTCTCTCTCTCTCTCTCTCTCTCTCTCTCTCTCTCTCACACACACACACACACACACACACACACACAGTTATATATATATATATAGTGTGTGTGTGTGTGTGTGTAGTGTGTGTTGTAGGAGGCCATTTGTTTGTTCCTGACTGCTGAGACCCAAAATAACCACACCAAAACTGTATTAATTAAACCACTGTTCGTCCATTCACTCTAGCTTCTTATTGGCTAACTTTTACATCTCAATTTAACCTATTTCTAGTAATCCATGTATCTATGTATATCCATGTGTCTGTGGCTTACCAGGTAAAATTCTGACTAGCTCCAGCAAGGCTACATGGCTTCTCTCTGACTCTGCAGTCCTTCTCCCAGCATTCAGTATAGTTTTTCCTGCCTAGCTCTTCTCTGTCCTATCATAGACCTAAGACAGTTTCTTTATTAACCAATATTACTTACAGCATACATAGGAGAATCCCATGTCATATGTATATGTATGTATATTTGTGTGTGTGTGTGTGTGTGAAAATATATATAGTCTTAACTGAAAAGATTTCTTTATAGTAACAAGAGAAAGATCCAATTGCAATGCCTTCTCTGTGAGCACATACATGGTAAACAAATAAAAATCAGAGTGGCAAATATATTATTAAATGACTTTTAAGATCAATAGGGTGAGCCTGCAAGCAGGTGAGATATGTGTCTTCAAGCTGTGCCCTTACCCCTGACACCCCTGGATAGTGTCCTGGGAAGACCTACTCCATCACTCATCCCAATGTACATCATGTACATTGCCCATGGCCAGCCCTACCCCAGAGCCCCAACAGATTACATATGCATAGATGCAAACCACACCACTTGGAAAAACAGGCAAGTGACTGGCCTCAAAAGTTGGACTGCCCCCAAACTCCAGACTCTAAACACCAGAGCAAATTTTGTGCCCCTTTTCCTCACATCTCAGTACCAACAATGTAGCTGGTGGAATTCCATTTCTCTGCTTCTGTGCCCACCACTCTGCAAGCAGGTGAGATATCTGCCTCCTGGCTGTGTCCTCATCCTCACCACCCACTGGACATTGTCCCAAAGATCCATTTCTTTGCTCAACCCCAAACATCTGAACATCCTTGCTGTAGCCAGACCTCCTCTGAACCCCCCGAGACTACATACGCACAGTTGCAAACCACAGCAGTTTGTAGAACAAGCATAGACACAAGCCACAGCAGTTGGAAGAAAAGATGAGTAAACACAAGTAAAAGTATATATTTAGTAACCAAAGGAGCAATATGAAACCATCAGAGCCTAATGATCTTACAACAGCAAAACCTAAACATTCCAATGCAGCTGAAACACAAGAAACAAACTTAAAATTACTTTATGAATATTAACCACTATCAAAATAAAAGCCAATAAGAATTAACAATCACTGATCAATGACATCTTTTAATATCAATGGATTCAATTCACCAATAAAAAGACATGGGCTAACAGAATGGATACAAAAACAGGATCCATCCTTTTGTTGCATACAAGAAACAAACATCAACTTCAAAGACAGACATTAACTCATAGTAAACGTTTGGGAAAAGTAGTCCCAGGAAACAAGCTGGTGTAGTTATCCTGATATCTAGCAAAATAGACTTAAAGCTAAAATTAGTCAAAAGAGATGGAGAAAGATATTTCCTTTTCATCAAAGGCAAAATTCATCAAGATGAAGTCTCAATTCTGAATATATAAGTCTCAAATACAATGGCACCAAAATTGGTAAAAGAAACATTACTAAAACATAAATCACACCTCAAACCCCACACATTAATATTGGGAGACTTCACATCCCCATTCATACCAAAGAACAGGCCTTCCCAACAAAAACTTAACAGAGAAACAACAAAACTAACAAACATTATGACTCAGATGGACTTAATAGATATCTACAGAACATTACACCCAAACACAAAAGAATATACCTTCTCAGCATCACAAGGAACCTGCGCTAAAAGTGACCATATACTCAGTCACAGAGCAAATCTCAACAGACACAAAAAAAAAAAAATGAAATAACCACTTGTATATTATTGAACCACCAAGGCCTAAAGTTAGAGTTCAACAACACCAACTACAGAAAGTCTACAGACTCGTGGAAACCAAACAACTCTTAACTGAACCACCTATGCATCAAGGAAAAAAAATAAAGAAATAAATAAGACTTTGTAAAATTCGATGAAAATGAATTCAAAACACATTCAAACTTATAGCACACAATGAAACAGTACTAAGAGAAAAGTTAATAGCACTAAGTGCCTACATAAAGAATTTGGAGAAATATCACAAAAACAACTTAACAGCACACCTGAAAGCTCTCAAACAAAAAGAAGCAAACTCACCCAGGAGGAGTAGAAGGCAGGAAATAATCAAACTCAGGGTCAAAATCAATAAAATTGAAACAAAGAGAACAATACAAAGAATCAATGAAGCATAGAGTTTTTCTTTGAGAAAATCAACAAGATAGACAAACCCTTATCCAAACAAAACAAAAAGCAGA
This sequence comes from Microtus ochrogaster, assembly GCF_000317375.1. Lineage (NCBI taxonomy): Eukaryota > Metazoa > Chordata > Mammalia > Rodentia > Cricetidae > Microtus > Microtus ochrogaster. Next base: position 20,286,576 of record NC_022026.1, read on the forward strand.
TATAATATTCAAGGTAACAAAATCAGAAACGAAAAGGGGTACATAATAACAGACTCTGAAAATATATGGAATCATTAGGTCAAATTTCAAAAACCTGTACTCCACAAAATTGGAAAATCTAAAAGAAATAGACAGCTTTGTTGACAGGTACCACATACCAAAATTAAATCAAGACCAGATAACCAATTTAAACAGAACTATAACCCCTAAGAAAATAGAAATAGTCATTAAAAGTTTTCTAACCAAAAATCTTTTACCCAGGGCCAGATGGGTTCAATGCAGAATTCTATCAGAATTTCAAAGATGAGCTAATACTAATACTTTTAAAATTGTTCCACAAAATAGAAAGAGAGTGAATATTGCCATACACTTTTTATGAGGTGTCAAAATCCAGCTTCAAAAAAAAAAACTTGTATGTTCCAGGGTAAGAGTATGAAGATTAGAGTTATTAAGCAAAAGGAATTGAGTTATATGAGCAATAAGAGGGACAAAAGGTAGAACAGATCTATCTCTATACTCAAAATACTAATTAACCACACTTTATGTCAGAATCTTTCCTTTGTAGCCACACGTGTTATCAACAACAAGTTTGAGAGAGCAAAAATAAGCTCAAACTTTCTGAATTCCTGTCAAGGTAGAACAGGTTCACAAATGTGGGTCCCCACAAAAGGCCACAGTTACCTGATGACCAAACCAAACAAAAACATATCAAATAAAAACAACAAAAAACAGGATTATAAACCAATCTCTCTCATGAGCATTGATGCAAAAATATTTAATAGAATACTTGCAAACCAAATCCAAGAACAGATTAAAAAAGGTTCATTTATCATAATCAAGTAGGCTTCATTCCCAGAGATGTAGGGCTGGTCAAACTTATGAAAAGTTGTCAATGTAATCCACCATGTAAACAAACTGAAAAAAGAAAACAACAACAACAAAACATTATCATCTCATTAGGTGCTGAAAAATCCTTTCAAAAAAAAAATCCAACACTCCTTAATAATAAAGGTTCTGGATAAAACAAAGATACAAGGAACATACCGAAGTATAATAAAGGCAATTTAGAGCAACCCAACAGCCAATATCAAGTAAAATAGAGAGAAGCTCAAAGTGATTCCACTAAAATAATGGACAAGAGTGTCCACTTTCTCCATAACTATTCAACATAGTACTTGAGGTTCTAGCTAGAGCAATAATGCAACAAATGGAGGTCAAGGGAATACAGATTGGAAAGGAAGAAGTCAAATTTTCAGTATTTGCAGATGATATGATACTCTATATAAGTGACCCCAAAAATTCTACCAGGGAACTCCTTCCACTGATAAACACCTTCAATAATGTGGTGGGTACAGATGGACTAAAAAAAAAATCATTTGCCCTCCTATGTACAAATGATAAATAGACAAGTACCACATCAAAGAAACATCACTCTTTACAGTAGCCAAAAATAATATAAAATATCTTGGGGTAACTATAGCCAAACAAGTGATGGGTGTATATGACAAGAATTTTAAGTCTTTGAAGAAAGTAATTGGGAAAGAGATGAGAAAATGGAAAGATCTCCCATGCTCAAGGATTGGTAGGATTAACAATGTTAAAATGGAAATTTTACAAAAGTAATCTCCAGACTCAATGCAATCACCATCAAAATCCCAACACAATTCTTCATAGACCTCAAAAGAACAATTCTCAACTTCATATGGAAAAAAAAACAGGATAGCCAAAACATTCCTGTATGATAAAGGAACTTCTGGTAGTAGCACCAACCCTGATTTCAAGATGCACTATATATTTGTAGTAATAAAACCAGTTTTGCATTGGCATAAAAAGAGACATGTAGATCAAAGAAATCAAATTGAAGATTCTTACATGAACCTACATACATAGGAACACCTGATTTCTGACAAAGAAGCCAAATTATATAATACAAAAAAAAACAAAGCATCTTCCACAAATGGTGTTGGAATAATTGGATAGCAGCATGTAGAAGAGTACATATAGATCCAAAATCTATCGCCCTGAGCAAAACTCAAGTCCAAGTGGGTCAAAGATTGCAGCATATATCCAATTTCAATGAAGCTGATAGAAGAAAAAAATGGGAAGTAGCCTTGAATGCATGGGAACAGGAGAGTACTTCTTGAATATAAAATAAGTAGCACAGACATTGAAAACAACTACTAATAAACGGGTCCTCCTAAAGTTGTAAAGGTTTCATAAGGCCAAAGACACTGTCAAGTAGACAAAATTTCAGCCTAAAGAATGGGAAAATATCTTCCCCAACCCCACATCTTACAGTGGCCTGATACCCAAACTATAAATAACTCAAGAAACTAGACATCAAACTACCAAATAATCCAATTAAAAATGGAATACATAAATAGAGAATTCTCAACAGAAAAATCTCAAATGATTTAGATACACTTAAAGAAGTGTTCAACATTCTTATATACCAGGGAAATAAGTACAAATCATAATGACTGTGTGATATCATTTTAGACTTGTCAGAATGGCCAAGATAAAAAATACTAATGACAGCCTATGTTGGAGAGGATGTGGAGTGAAGGGCACTCTCCTCCACTGATGGTGGGCATGCAAACTTGTACAGTCACTTTGGACATTAGTATGAAGGTTTATCAGAAAACTGGGAATCAATCTACCTCAAGACCCAGTGATAACAGTAATGAGCATATAGTCAAATAATGCTCAACTGTACCTCAAGGACAATTGTTTATGTTCATAGCAGCATATAAAAATTAATATGCTACCATATGTACAACAATTTATGGTGATAAATATTTATTTTATTTGTCATAACATTGCACATCATTTCATGGACCAACAAAATCAAGATATACTGGGCCAATTTCAGGTATTCAGGAGTAAGATGATTTCTGTGCCCTACTGCAGTGGCCCTCCTATAGTACTGTATGTTGCTGAGATAGAAATCATTTGTACCCCAGTGTGCTGTACATTTGCTCCCTTATAATATATTCCAATAAATAGGCTCATCTTAAGAACAGCAAGAAGTTAGAGCAACACTAGATCATTGAGAGAAAATCTTTTTGTCTAAAGAGTAAAAAAAAAGAGGGAAGCAAAGGAAATTTATTAATATTACCACTAATCAAGTCAAATTTTTTCAACAAAACCTACATTATGAAGCACAAATTGAAAAAAAAGGAGAAAATGAAGATGACATGAAGAAAGAATTTTAAGAACTAAACAAGTTGTTCACACTCATAGGTCACAAATACATACATATATACACAAGTGAAAAAAGTCAAAGTACAGACCCAAAAGCCAGTGTACTAAAACACATAAATATAATTTGTTTCATTACTTGAATTTAGAGAGAAAAATGTGAAAAATGAGGTTTTGTATTGATTAAAGACATTAAGGAAAAATATGATGATACATAATCAGGATGAGACCAAGTTCGAATAAGTAGTAAACAAGGTTTGTAAAGAATACTAAATCTCAAATTTTTTTGATAAAGATAGAAACAATTAGTTAAACTGCTTCTGATCAAGCAGAAAATGGCTAAAAAAGTGATTTGAAAAAAGCTATTGAATGTGAGGCACAGGAAAATGAAACCAATGATATAGTTCCAGTTGAAGAAAATTTAAATCAGCTCAATATGAACTGAAATTTTCTATGTGAGTATAGTTCCAGTTGAAGAAAATCAGTAAACCGGGGAAGATCTGGATTAACTAGAAGAATTAATCTTACTTTATTATAGAATGGCACCAAACAAGTTGACAAAATTTAAATCAGCTCAATATGAACTGAAATTTTCTATGTGAGTATTTTCTCCACTTAGAATCATCAGGATGATTATTTCTCAATATAATTCTGGAGTAGTTCTCTCCTCTATAAAAGGAATAGACTTCCTATATTTTCTCTTCTATCTTTGACTACTACTCATAGTAAGTTTAGAGTAGTTTGTACTTTTGTAAAACTATTGATTACAGAAAATATTTGATTGTTTTAATTGTCCATTCACATAGGAAGTATAACTGTTTCTACAATTTTAGGGGATTGTGGTGGAGCAGATTATTACCAGAAACAACAAACTTATAAAGTATTTTTTCCAGAATGTAGTTTTTAATGTGTCATTTTCCTTCCTCTGTTTATATGTTTGAGAGACCACCTAAAAGATGGAATAAGAAATCAACTTAGTAAAGGGAAGTGCATGTGCAGATTCAGTATTGTACAGCTTTGGACAGTTTAATGGAGATTTAAAATCGGATTTAAAAAATCTGACAGGATCAGCAACAGTGCCCAGTAGTAAGAGGTTTAAACAGTCTTCCGCTTTTAGTAATAAAGTTGTAAACAAAGACTGTCACACATTAAAAAAATATAGAGATCGTATATGCACTCACTCAGATACAGTATATGTGAATGAGGGTATGTCTGAGAAGATACTTCTAGTCTACTACATGTTTTTAGTCCTATTGTTTTAGTTTACTTTACTTTTCTCATTATACTTTTATATATTGCTTGGAAATTTCATATTGTAGAATTGTAAAGTCTTGTAATGTGTATTCAGTTTTCTCAAATTCAATAAAATATTAAACCACTAATGTATATGGAAAACATATTAGCAAATGTTTTTTTCTATTATCCTTTCATAGATTTACATAGATGTAAAAGGTTTTTGAAGCCATTTTTAGAATCCAAATTTAGTGGAGGAAAATATATAATTACCTAAGAATAATTGAGAAATACTTAAAAGCAAATGACTAAATAAAACAAAGAACAAGCATGGCTAAACTTGTATAACAATTAGGCTACCTAGGATTGAGTATTTAAAATAGTGGGTTATCAGCTCCAAAATACAAGTAATTCTTAAAAATAGGGTTACCCACAAACCTACACTAATAAACATAACATTAATGTAAGATAAGAATTAGTTGGAGAATATTGTCAGGTAGAGGAAAAGGAAACTAAGAGATGGATATAGAGTGGTAATATCCCAGTACATTGCATAAAAACATTAAATTGTCAAAAATGTATAAAACAATCTTAAAAACTATAAAAATTAATGGACATATGTTACTTAACTGATATTAAATCAACTTTCCTCATAGTTTCAGTTACTTTTCTCATAATAGTTACAAAATACCTGACAAGAGCATCTTAAAGTAAGATTTGTTTTAGCTTTATGATTTGAGGATATAGTCAATCATGCCAAAGACATTGCAGAAAGAGTGTGAATACCTGGTTACATTGCATCTAGACTTAGGAAGCACAGATAGCTCTTCATGATGGCACTCAGCAGTCTTCCTCCTTTTTGTTCAGATCAGAGCCCCAGCCCAAGGAATGAAGTCTTTTATCCTTAGAGTGGATCACAGTACTTCACATAAACCTCTCTGGATACACACTCACAGACACAATCAGATGTAGGTCTTATATGTGCTCCCAAAATATCCTGGGATATTTAAATAACCACAACACCATTTATTTAAAATTTATATATAATGTGGATTCATTTTTAAAAAAATCATTACTTTTTTCCAATGAATTATCTGTAAATAGATAAGAACTTGAGTTAGGAGAATACTGCTTATTATTTGGATATTTTGTCTCTGAATGAAAAACATTTCAAAGTTCAACATTTGAAATTGCTGTGTCAGAGAATATTGGATTTAAATAAACTCAAATGTTTAAAAAGAAACTGTCCATAAAACATTTAGCATGATTTCTGTGATATAATGCAAATTCAGTGGAAATAATCATAATTATCATTATTTTAGCTATAATGGTAAAGCAAAGAAATAGAACTGTACTTCCCTCTTTTTCGGAAAAATAGGGTTTTTCTTTTTCATTTTTTTCTGTTTTGGTGGGATATGGATTAAAGACAACCACATAAGTGATTTTCTCCACACATGCATTGTGAAGAGTTTTGTGTCTTCAGCTGTCAACATTCTGAGATGGTGTAGGCAATGGCACAATTCTCATTACCTTGATCTGAGATAATTGTATTTTTAAATCATTCTCATTTGAAACTTGTGAATGTTAATGCATATATAATATATATTATATGTAATAAAGTGAAAAATGAAACACTCAAGTTATGAGACATTTATTTATTATATCATTACGATGGTCATTGCTATTCACTGTTTTAATTACAGCTCCTTTTCATTGTGATGCTATTCATATATCTGCTGCTTTATTTTAGAAAGGTCAAATTTTTAAAATCTATATTTAATATTTTAACTGTATGTGTTTCTCTGGTATGTATCCATGCATGTGATGAAAATCACCTTGAATTGGAGTTTCAAGAAGTTGTGAACTGTCCTGCATGGACAGTAGGAACTGAATGTGTTTTGTCTTTAAGAATCCTGTATACTAACCACTGAACCATTTCTATAAACTGAGGAGTAAAGTTTATACATATGCAAATGTGAATTTTATCTTTTAGAGTGTTTGATGGTTATTCTTGGTTGTCAAATTTTCTATATCCTGAGAGAATGATAATTCAGAAAAGGAGAGTACAATTGTCATTCAGATATTGAGGCAAGAAAATAAATTGCCTTTGATTTGGATCTTGAGACTGGATGACATAGAGTTATAATCCATAACTTGAAACTGGAAGTTACACTTTTAATCTTGGTCACACCTTCTTCTGGAAGCTTATGGAAAAAAGGAAGAGGTCGTGTTCATTATTTGGCTACTCTCTCTTGTTAGCACATCTATTTCTTTTACTAGCAGTGGAGCCTATTTTTTTGTGATCCTAGCAGATACAGAATACCAGTTTCATGCCCTTATTGAACAGAACAAATCTATATTCTTGGACCTTACATTTACAGCTAGCTAATGTTGGAATACAGCATGTGAGTCATTCCAAAAAATTCACACACACACACACACACACACACACACACACACACACGTTTAAAGAGAGAGAGAGAGAGAGAGAGAGAGAGAGAGAGAGAGAGAGAGAGACTCTATATTTATAGAAAGAGTCTCATTTCATAAGTTCCGTGACTTTAGAGAAACTTGTCTAATATATAGAAGGGATAGAGAAAATGTGAATTTGTCCATTGTTGTATTATGAATGGCGGGGCTGTGTCCTGCCACCCGGCTAGCTTTACCAGAAATAATTACACGGAAACTGTATTTTTTTAAACACTGCCTAGCCCATTAGTTTCAGCCTCTTATTGGCTAGCTCTTACATATTGATCTAACCCATTTCTAATAATCTGTGTAGCCCACAAGGTGGCTTAGCAGGGAAGATCTTAACCTGCGTCTGTCTGGAGTAGGAGAATCATGGCGACTCCTGACTCGGCTTCTTTCCCCCAGCATTCTGTTCTGTTTACTCCACCCACCTAAGGGTTGGCCTATCAAATGGGCCAAGGCAGTTTCTTTATTAATTAACCAATGAAAGCAACAGATTAGAAAGAAATCACTCCCATATCAGTCCATGGTCAATATTGACTTGAAAACACAAAACTAGATCAAACTAATTCTATCTCAATCTGAAAAAGCATTATACATATTCTTGGATAGAAACCCAAAGGCTAGAAAAAGACAGTTCACTGAGGAGTTTGCTGTTGTTTCAGGTTCCAAAGCACTGCAATATCAAGATTTATACTATCAGCTGGGGATGAGGCTCAGTGGCAGGCAACATGTCTAAGATACACTAAGTGCTGGGCTATTGTCACCATACTAACATAACACAAAACTAAATCTTATGCTGGAAGCTGCAAAAAGTTATTGAAACTCCTTATTTCTGGTGTTTAATGAATTAAACAATGCTTACATTTTTAGACTATTTTAAATATGCAATGAAGTAAAAAGCAAAAATTAACCAATGACATACAAAAAATTGTTATCACTGTGTTAAGTGCATATTCCCATTTATAACACTAATAAGCTGATTATTCAAGTATACTAGACAAAATTTATCTGTATATTTGCCATGACAATGAACATCAAGAAAAGATTTCATAGAGACAGCTTAAATTATCTTATTAATAAACTAATATGTTTATAATATAAAAGAAGTGACTAAGTAATTACTTATGTTGACATAATACTGATTAAACTCAGAGTCAGACATTAAATATTTTATCTATGTGATGCATTACTACACAAAAAATAAAAACAGAAGATTTTCAGTGTTATGTCTTATATATGCTGTCATTTGTTGCTTGCAAGATAAGTAATTTTTAAAATTTTGCACAGTAATTTAAGGCAAATAAAGTATAAACCACTAAAAACTTTAAATTATAGGCTTTTATGAGAGATGTGTTCTTAAAAATCATAGATAATGTAAAAATAAATGTCACAAGAAATTTTTTTTCAAAAAAGAGAGGACATTTTTGAATTGTTTCTGGGTAGCAAATTGTAGCAGAAAATTTATCAGGGTTGATAAAAGGAAAAAACAAAATTCTGACACATTTTAAAAGAAGAAAAATGGGGACCATCCAAAAAGGTAAAGAACAAAACAACACACCAAAAGTTTCAACTGAGACAGTCTCCAGGGAAAAAGGGGAAGGATCTTCACCATACAATTCCCTAAATGTTCAGCTTTAGAGATTTCTAGAAAGAGGTCTCAAGGAAGATCTTTCTTGACTTATTTTATGAGATCAAGCTTGATGAGTTTAAATAAATCTGAGTTATATTTTTACTGGTACATTATAAGTCCAAATTAAAAGCACTTAACATTAGAGAATAAAAGAGCTGCAGTGCAGTTTAGAGTGTGGAGTTACAATAGAATTGGTAGAAACCAATGCTGATAAAAGTGGGGCATTTGCTGCCACTCACTAATAAGGTCTCTATCTCTTCATTATACTATAGCTACTCCCATAAGTTGATTAGAATCAGGTCCACTTTTATTCTACCATTAGCTGATACACTCTGGTATCTTACTTTCATCTCTGACTGCATCTTTCCCAATCATTGGCTCATGGGGCATTTCCAGAGTACACCGAAGAACAGTTAGGAGATAAGGTACTATAGCAAGGTCCTGAAAATGACCCATGCTAAAGTTAGAATAAGAAGTGCACTCATTAAGTTTCCAATCTCTCCTGGCAAGTTGATATTTTAAATTAAAACAACAGCTTATTTGATGCTATATGGGAAGCTTGGGAAGTTATAAAGAAGAAGCAATTCCTACAGGAGGATTATGAGTAGAAATAACACTAAAATATTTTGTGTGCATGAAACTATTATCTATATTTGCATTTATAAAAGTTCATCTCAATTTATTCATTTGAATGTTAGTCTTTTCTTTATGAAACATTTATGGTAAATTGCTGATCTACTTCTGGTACCTCTATCAACAGGTCAGTGTAAAGTATAATTTTTTCATACCTGGAAACATAAGATCATAATATTAGTACCAAGACAGTATCAAAAAAATTTCTTAGTTCCAGTTCACATTTCTTATTCTTTGTTTATATACCTCTATAAATTTTGATAGCAGGCCCGTTTTGAAGTGATAATTTAGTTCAAGTGAGTTTAAAGTTTAAAACTGGGCAAAATGTCATTGTTAAATGTTGTTTGCAGAAACTGGCTTTTATTGGTAATAACCAAAATTCTAATATGATACTGCTGACATCTAAGATGCGAGTTCTCCCCAGATGGCCCAAATTTGGAGTAAACATTTGAATATTTGTCTTTTGCTCTAAGGTATAGTATAAGGAATAAAAGATTAATTATCTAGAATTTGAAGTTTTTGAATATATTTTCTTTATTATATATAAATATATATTCATATATATGTGTGTGTGTGTATGTGTGTGTGTGTGTGTGTGTGTAAAGTAAGAATTCATTGGTTTAAGAGTTAACTGTCAGGTCAGGCCCAGGCTTGTGAGAGGAGGTCAGCCATAACCCTTCTTCCTGCCTTTTGGGCATGGGTAAGTAGAAATCAACCATGAGCATTACTAGAACTTTGAGGGTGGCAGTGAGAATGGGCACAAGTGCAGGGTGGAGGAATGGGAGACACAGAGGTAGAAGGGTTCATTGCCTGGGGAGAGAGGTTGAGCTGGAGAGGTGAATGTAGTAAGGAATGTGTGAATAGCTAGTTTGCCACCCAGTTACAAAATGATGTCCAGGCCTGTTCTGTTGCCAAGGGCCACATATTGGTGTGAGGCCCCGATGCTGCTGGGGGAGGCTGTTGTAATATCTGTGACTCCTGTTTCCACTGAGGGTTATACAGAGGCCTGAAGTCTGTGCCAACACCTGAGGTTCGAACTTGAAGGTCAGGCTGCCACTGAGGTTATATACAACTGTATATCCTGTGCTGCCACCTAGAACCATGGTGTTATCTGGACCCAAACTGTCATCTGGGTTTATGGCCCTTTCACAGTCAGGGTGTGTGTTTATATCCATGAATCCTTTTACCACAGAAGGCTGAGCAGTTGCCAGAGATCTGCACTGCTTCCCAGGGCCACTGTGTCTTTCAGGCCTGTACTGCTACCCAGGTCCATGTCTGGTCCCTGGCACTACTGTAGCCATGGTCTTTGTTGATATCCATGGCTCTTGTTACCACTAAAGTCAGTGAGGATAGAGCTACACAGAATTGTCTCTGCCCTTTACTCCCTGTAGGACTAGGGAGAACTAGCCCTGCACCTCACCTGGTCAGGAGTGTGGTTGTGGCAGCCCTGAATTATTATAGTGGGAAAGCTAATCCCGCCTGTCTGTTATATGGTAGTGATGGAAAAGAGATCTAGCCCTCTGACATTTATCCCTTCTCACCTAATGAAGGCATAAGGAGTTGATTCCTAGGTTACAAGAGTGGGAAAACTGATTGTGCTACTCACTGGTTTCAGTACTTGAAGAGCAGGCCCTGCACCTCTCCGGGCCAGCCCACTAGGACTGATCTTATTGAAGAGGTTGCGGGTGAGTTGATCCTTTAGGGCATTAGATTGGGAGAGCTGACCCTGCCATAGCTCACTTGTCATGTGGTGGCATGGGTGAGAGAAAGATGCCCTCCCCCTTATCCCTTGTTACTTGAAGCAGGTGAGAAAGTTAGCCCCAGGGTCATTAGTTTGGGAGAACTATCCCTACTGCTCACCAGCTGTATCACACGGGAGTGCAGGCTCTGAAACCCAGTGGGAAGAACACTAGAGCTAATCCTGTTAGTGGAAACATATATGAGCTGACACTCAGGGAGGGACAACAGAAGACCTAACTCTGTTCCCCCCCATGTGTCTCCTACAGCAATTGGAAGGACCTTGCATCTCATCTGGGCAAAAGAGTAGAACAGTTAGTCCTGGTAGTAATAGTGTGGGTGAGCCAAACTAGAAAACCTGAAAGCAGGAGAATTAACCTAGTTAAGTTTCTCGCTTTAGGATGTTTAAGGTAAAGAAGCTCTCGAGCAGTGCTGGACAGCTCACCTGTGTAGTGACGATGAGGGAAAGCTGGTAGGCTGACCAATCCAGCTAGAATCTAAGCCCAGAATTGGGGCTTTGAGTTAGACTACCTCAGCATTCACCTCATCTATGGACTACTGGAGTGTGAAGGTAATGCACCTACAGATCCAAAACTTCAGGATTTCCTTGAACTAGGAAAACAACAGGATATCCAAGAAGAGTTCTAGTGGGAGCCCATTATCCAAAGCCAGAGGCCTTAAGCCAGACCAATGACTCATGGCAATGAACACTTGCAAGTAAATATACGTATATATATACACTAAAGGGTAATCTGTGTGACTCACCAAGCCACACTACCTTCTGAATCATAATTAGATTCAGAAATCACAAACTTTTAAACATTTCCTACTGTTCCCAATGATTACCCACTGTAGGATTTCCATTAGGTTTCCTCTGTGATACTGCTCTAGGTTTATTATTTGTTTATAGTTTCTAATAGAATCCGATTAAACTTTAGTATATACAACAACTCAAAATCAGCTGTCAACTAAGTAAAACTTTTATTTTTTTTTTTTTGGTTTTTCGAGACAGGATTTCTCTGTGGCTTTGGAGCCTGTCCTGGCACTAGCTCTGTAGACCAGGCTGGTCTCGAACTCACAGAGATCCGAGTGCCTCTGCCTCCCAAGTGCTGGGATTAAAGGCGTGCGCCACTATCGCCCAGCTTAAAACTTTTATCTTATGTGTAAACTCCATTACACATTTGAGATGGCTCATTAACAAATCGTTCAAATATCCTGGGTTTGGCATCTTTATACTAGCCATGAACATGAATTATGTGTTATATAATTTAATCATTATCATAAATTTATAAGAAAAAACAACCCATTTAATTCTTCTAAAAGAAGACTGTTGATTTAGAGCTGTTGTATCTTAGTCGACTCTAAATGGAATTTTAGTTTAAGGTTCTAAATATCTTGTATTTCACTATAATATATCATAGTATCTGTGAAGATACACCACAAGCACAGCAACTCTTATAGCAAAACCATTTATTTGTGGTAGCTCACTTACAGTTTCAGAGGATCAGTTCATTGTCATCATAATGGGAAACATGGTAGCCCGTAGGCTGTTGTGGTACACTTCCTCCAACAAGGCAATACCTACTCCAACAAAGCCACACCTCCTAATAATATCACTCCCTATGAGATTATGGATGCCAATGACACTCAAAGTACTACAGTATCTATCTGTAAAGAACTCTATTATCACAGAAACAAATAATACTCTCTGTTGACTCTGTGACTTAGCACTATGACAAAATTATTTAATTAGTCATCAGAGTTTGGAGATAATTATTCAATTTTCCACAGAAGCAGACAGAGAAATCAATATTGTCCTTAAAAACTCAAGTTAGGCTCCAAGAATGAATATTCTAGTAGATTCCAGAAAGTTAGGTCACTACATGCATATTTAGGGTACATCTAACTAGTATACTTAAATAAACGGACAAAATAATGTACAGGGAGCTTGAAAGCAGATTTACATCACTGTGTTATAATATTTTTACTCTTTAAAAATCTCTCAATACTTGATATAATAATAGAATTTTTTAAAAGCAGTCATTGGAACAATTCCAAATGACTGCAGAGAAAAGGGACATTTATTATGAGAAAAAAGGGGACTTCAAAGTTGTTTTATTTCCCATGAGATTTCCTCTAAGAGATGAAAGTCATTCACAGTGTTATTTAATATCCTTTGTAAGTGCAAAAAAATGAGTGCAATATGATCACTCATCATATATGTAATTAATTTATACTAAAATAAGCACATTTATTGCCCTAAGAACTTTTACCTTATGAGATATCATAATGATATATTCATGGTCAAAATTATTGGTTAAGAGTATCTTCTCTAAAAATAGCATTGCTCCTTTGGGAACATATAAATCACTTTACAGTGACTTGCTTTGCCTTGCAGCTTATAAGAATAGAATGAGGCAGAAAGTAGCTATTAATATCTGCTCAGAACATTCATGATTTAGGGTGGTACTGTAGAAACTAAAGAATATGTGTACGTCTGTGTGTGTGTGTGTGTGTGTGTGTGTGTGTGTATGTTAAATACTTTGCAAAGAACTGAGATTTATTTAAATACTTGGCAAAATTATTCATCAAAATCATATTGTATTTGACTTTTGGTGGATAATTTATTATTATTACTTTAATCATATTGTTTTTGTTAGTTTATTCAGTTTTCCACTTTTTTATAGAGCAAATCATATAGTTTATATTTGTCTAGCAATTTATCCATTTCTACTACATTTTTCAATTTATTGGTACATAGTTGTTCATAATTGTGTTCTGTAGCCTTTTTCTATGTTTATATAAAATAAACAAATTTTATTTTGTTGTGATACCATCTTTACTTTGCTTTTCCTTATCTTAGATTAAAGATTTGTCATTTGTAGTTATCTTTTGAAAAATAGCTATTTGACCCTTTTTATGACGTTTAGTTATATTTTATTTACATATTTTCTTCACTATTTCTTTTCTTTGTACTAATTTCTTGTGGTGGTTTGAATGACAATAGCCCTCATAGACTCATGAGTTTAGACACTTGGTCACCAGCTAGTGCTGTTCTTTGGGATGGTTGTAGAACCTTTAGGAATTGAAGCCTTGCATAGGTAGTCTATCACTGAAGGAAGGTATAGAGAGCTTACAATCATATCCCATTTCCTATTTACTCTTTTATTTTTTCTGTTCATGATGTGAGATCTCAGTTTCCTAATTCTGCCATCATGCTTGTCAGTTATTGTCATGCTTTCTGGCCATAATGGACTCTAAGAGCTCTGGAACTGTAAGTCCAAATAAACTCTTTCTTCAGTAAGTTGTCTTGGGTATTGTGCTTTATTACAGAAACCTAAACGTAACTAACACAAAAAGACAGTACAAGGCAGTAAGTAGGCTTTTGTTAGAAAGAAACCGACCATGTTGTCATTTGAAGGATTAGGAAGACTTTATGATTTTGGAACAGAAAAGTAGTTGAATGCTGTAAACAGAGTCTCATGACCTGTCCACGTAGAAGCCTGCAAGAGAGTGCTGAAATTAAATCAGATAAAAGAAGCTTAGAAGAAGAGGCTTCAGAGGGGAAAAGTACTTTAATAGTAACTAGGCTGTGGCAGGGCAGTGCCAAAGTATGCACATGCATGATAAGACTTACAATGAGTAAGCAAGTAGACCAAAGCAAACTTTATGAAAGCCATTTCCATAGTAACTCATGACACATGCTCCTGGTCTATCACAACATGCCAACAATGACTGCCAGTTACAGAAGAACTAACCAGAAGAATTCCTGCAGCAGCCTTATTTCCCTAAGCCCATAAAAATCTGTTAACCTTTTACAGTAAAGAACTTGTACATCAAAATCTCCCAGAGGAAAGCAGTGTGGCGGTTCCTCAGGAAATTCAGGATCAACCTACCCCTGGACCCAGCAATACCACTCTTGGGAATATACCCAAGAGAGGCCCTATCATACAACAAAAGCATATGCTCAAC
>NC_022026.1:20302324-20307077 GCF_000317375.1 Microtus ochrogaster
TCTATATTGCTGCCTCTGCACTATCTCATCCACTGCCTCCAGGGTGGAGACTAGTAGTGAGGTTCAGCCACATCTGTCACCCAATGTGGATGAAAACTTTCCTCTGGCTCACTGCCTGGGTCCTCCTCAACTTTCTTTTTCTGGCTTTCCTTTTTCTCATTTGATGGCCATGCTGCTGTCCCCATCCTTACTTTTGTTGGTGTGCTGAATGATGACCAACCCCCTAATCACTCTTGTTGGGACTGCAGAAAACCTGAGAAACTATGCAGGGTCTCCTTAAAGCTTGCCCAAAAACTTAATGTCCTTAATGCCAGAAAGGTTATCATTGGGCTAAGGACTGCCGCAAGATTCCCCAGTGACCTTTAAACTCCAAAGAGGGCAGCTGTCAGCACAGACAGTAAGAGGGCCTTTGCCATAAATAAAGAGAAAAAATTTTATAACCCTATCCATTTTCCCTCATTCACCCATTATGACTGATTTTCTGGAAAATCTGTAAAGGGCCTGGTTTGACACAGGGGGAGACACTACCATTATTTTTCTTAATGATACTAAAGCCTTCCCTCACTGGAAGCTAAAAGGCAGCCCAACTATTACAGAAGTATGCTGTGGGACAATGACCCTATCAGTTGCATTTTAAATAAACTAGGATTGGCCAGTGGCCAGGCAGGAAGTATAGGCCGGTGACTAGAAAGCAAGTAGAGGCAGGGCAATGAGAATTCTGAGAAGAGGAAAACTCAGTCTATAGTCATCACCCAGACACTGAGCAAGCAAGATGTGACTGCCTCGCCGAAAATAGTGTGAAGCCATGTGGCTAATACAGACAAGTATTTGTTGGAGGAGAGAGCTGCTTGTTGGTTCCCGGCTGATAGCCTGGAAACTAATCACACAGAAACTGTATTATTTAAATCAATGATTGGTCCTTTAGCTCTAGCTTTTAATTGGTTAAGTCTTACATCTTAATTTAATACATTTCCATTAATCTGTGCATCACCATGAGGTCATGGCCTATTAGCAAAGCTTCAGCATGTCTGTCTCTGGTGGCAGCTCCATGGCTTCTCTCTGAATCCATCCTTCTTTCTCCCAATATTTAGCTTAGTTTTCTCCTCCTTACTCTGTTCCCCTATAGCTCTGCTATAGGCTTAATTCAGTTTCTTTATTAATTAACCAATCATATTCACAGCATACAGAGGGGACTCCCACATCAAGTATTATGGGCTAATATAAGTTATGAGTTAATAAGAAGCCTGAGCTAATAGGCTTATTTATGATTCATTATGATGAATGTAGACCTTTATGTGATTCTTTGGTACATAGTGGCTGTGGACTTGGTAGGACAGAATCCTCAGTCAACACGGGTAGGTGGAGACTCTACCTCTAAAATTACATATCATTTGGTGCACTGATAGACCTAGATGGCAATCAGGGCATTTGGGCCCCATTGTGTTTGATGTACCCCATACCCTGTCGGAAGAAATGGGCACTGTCCTGACTACTGATGATCAGACCATTTATGAGGATATTATGACCCAAGACATTATAGACAAGTTGGGCCAACAGTGATTTTTCACTACAGGAAAAAGGAACCTATTTATTTGAATGAGAGCACCTTGGGTTAATGATGCAATTATCCCAACAATTTTCCTACAGAAGTCACACCCAAGTTGAAAGACATGTTTGGCAATTAGCCATTCTGTGGACACCATGCTTGCATGGGTATTAGACCCTTTCTATTCATACATAAAGTTGACTAGTATAATGGAGCCTTTAAAATCAATGAGATTTTTGAGACATTTGCCTAAATAACACCAAAACCAAATTTTTCCTTCAAAGTCACATCAGTTTATGTCTACTAACAAATGCTACTACAAAAAAGCAATTCAGGCTATTTCATGTTGTGCTGCTGTTGGAGTTCTGGTGAGGCCCCTTGTACAATTTTGGTAAGTATTTCTGCATTTATATGGGTACCTGTTGTCAATATTACACATTTCCACAGAGTAGAACTTATGAGTCCCACTAGAGTAAAAAGAGATTTTGGAATAACCAAGCTGGTAGCTAGAGGAGCAGTCGTTACAACCTCTCTTATTTAATAAGGAGCCACAGTCAATGCCTTAAACATAGTCATAGAAGGATCAACTGTGGCTCTCAGTACACAGCAGTTAATTAGTGCTCACGTTCATTTTACCATTATGTTTTCAACAACAAATTGCTTTACTGGATCAGGAAATATAAACCTTGCATTACTTATTGAGGGCGAACTGTGATCTTCAATTTCAGTCCTTTTGCTTAACTCCATATCAAGCATCTAATATATTTTTGGTCTAGATGGCTATTATGGACAGCCTATTGGGACCATGGAATAAAAAAATTGTTAATCTAATGCTATAACTTACAAATGACATTATGCAACTTGACATGAGTTGAGACATGTTCTTTGGCCAAGTGTGGGATGACATAAAATCCCTGGTAGAGCTATCTAAACTTCTTGCATGGTGCCTTATGGGAGGGGTGGTGGTGTCACTATTTCTCCTTAAGTGCCTCCTCCAGCTAAGATTCCAACAACAGTGGATAAACAAGGCAACACTCCAGGTGTTAAGGGCAATGGAGTGTGCCCAAGCTAGCCTAAATACTTTCTCCCCTGAGATCCAGAGAGATTGTACTGGGACCCATCCCATCCAGGAAGGTAATCATTTGGCATGTAAGGACCTGTTAGACAGGCTAACCTAAGACAGGCACAGCCCAAAATGCTGGGGAATCCCCATGGTGCAGTCATACAAAGACCATTAATATTAAAATAAAAAGGGTAATATGTGGCTCTGTAGAAACAAAGTATGCACATGCATGATAAGACTTGCAATGAGTAAGCAAGTTGGCTAAATCAAACTGTATGAAAGCCATTTCCATAGTAACTAAGGACACATGCTTTTGGCCTATCACAGCAGGCCAACAATGACTGCCTGTTACAGAAAGACTAACCAGAAGCATCCCTGTGGCAGCCTTAATTCTCTAACCCCATAAAAACCCATGACTCTTTTACAATAAAGAGCTTCTACATCAGAATCTCCCAGAGTCTGTGACATTGCATCTGCATCATCTCATCCACTGTCCACCAGGGTGGAGATGAATAGTGGGGTACACCTACACTAGGTCATTCTTGTCATATTTTGGCAAAGAATGTCTTTTTTTTCCTTGTCCTAAGAACTTTCCTAGGGCTAAATTAAATAGTGTTAGACCAATGTATTTGGTAAAGATGATTTCAAGGTAGCACAATATTAATTATATTGAATGATTGTAATTTAAAATGTTTAAAGGTCTACAATAAGAAAAACAATTTGAAATAAAATATATACATTGTGAAGATAAAAAAGAGCACCATGCAACTTAATGTTGATACCAAGACTCATGACAAAGAAATAAGGAGATTATCAACAGTAAAGAGAGGCCTCCTCTGCACTGAAATAAAGGGAAGTATGCTCCAAAGGAATAACTTCCCTATCCAGCTAAGATTCTAAATTGGGAAGAAAGTCTAAGGCATTTTCTACCCCTAGAATGCAACCATGTAAAAATACTGATGTTAATGTGATTCAAGGTGACCCATATTTATCAAAAGCATGGAAAAAAATCAGACAGCATCACTCATGTGGTGTATGTCAAAGACTTGAAGGAAGAATAAAGGAAAAACAGGACTGAGGAATTTTTTACTGTAATTTCAGAGAGACAATAAGGCCAGGAAATTAGTACTATAACAGTCCCTGAAATAAACATTAGAAAAGTTCAAGATGCCTTCAGAGGTTACTGTGTGAAGCCATGGAAGTGAAGCCTGCGTTGCATTGGAAACGACAAGATATTGGAGACTTGAGAACCATGAGATATCTACCAAGAAAATCTACATAGAATAAGTAAAAATAGGATGAGAGACAGACAGAAAGATAGAGAAAGAGAGAGAGGGGGCAGGTTGCAAGCAGCAAAGCTGGAGGTAAGAGCTCTCTAATTTCTTTGACAATATGTACACAGAGCTACAGGATTCAATATTTTTCCTGCTGGGCTCTGGTCTCGCTTTAGTCTGGTATTACCTTATTAAGCACCATTCTTCTCCATTGAAATGGTAATGAATATCATTTTCCATTGTATATTGGAGTTACATAATGTGCTTTTTTATTTCTACAAGGGGTTACAAGTTTTGAATTACTTTGAGTCTCATAATGAACTTTGAACTTTGGAATTATACACAGCTTCATAACTATGAAAGACTTTGGTGACTTTTGAAACTAGAAAAAAAGGCATTTTGCATTATAATATGGATACAAGGCTAGGTGGGCCATGGAGTGGTATGTGGTAGTTTGAATAATTCATGTACTTGAACATTTGGTCTCAAATTAGTGGCATGTTTGGGAAGTTTGTAGAATCTGTGGGAGGTAGAGCATTGCTCAAGGAGACACATCACTAGGTAGTTTATTGTCCTACTCTACTTCCTGCTTTCTTTTCTGTTTCTTTCCTAGTGTTAAAGATTGAGTTCTAACTTTCCAGCTACTGCTTCCATGACTACTGATTGCCACTATGCTTCCTGGCCATAACAGATTCATAACACTGTAGAATAGTAAGTCCCAATAAGTCTTAAATAATTTGTCTTTCCATGGTATTTTATCATGGCAAAAGAAAACGAACTAATCTGTTGAAATAAGAGCAGTGGAGCTGCATCCCCAGCACCCTGCCGCCCGCATGGTTAGCTTAGCTTATGACCCGAAATAATTACACG
>NC_022026.1:20309897-20317276 GCF_000317375.1 Microtus ochrogaster
TTCTCTTTGTTCATCGTCTTAACTCCCATATTGGAGATCTTTCTTCTTCTTTTTTTATGTGAGCACTTATAAGAACTTTTTCTTAAAAGTCTTTTCCCCCATTGTTTTGGCAGTAGGTTAACTGTAGATCTCCACTTTTACCTGTTCTTCAATCCTAGTTCTCTAGTCTCTTCTTTAGATCTGTAGAAGACGACCTTCTGCAATCTTACCTCAATCCTAGTTCCTATCTCTACTGGATCACTCATACCCTTTTCTCCAACCTTCTGTTCCTCCACTAATTCTATTATCCTCGTCCCCAACACCAACATCCTGTCCCTGGAAATCCCACTAGCCACAGCATGAAAGAAAATAATAGGATGACTACAGATCCTCACCTCTGTTGCCTCTCTTGTAAATAAAATCCTCCAGTGTTGTCTCTGTCTTTATAGCAAACGACCTGTTGTCCCCTATCCTCCCTGCCCCCCACATCCAGCAATCACACAGATCTTACCTTCCACCTTTCCCAAACTGTTGCTTTATCCCAGCCGCCAAATCTACTAGGCAATAACTGGAAACCATCAGGCCACTCTAGTCATAGAAGCGAGTAGCCTAACTTTTAATCTTGACCTCTCCCATCTCCCATGAAATCAAATCCTGCTGTCTCAAACGCAACAATGTGGTGGATCACTTGCTGTATCCTTCCTCTCCTTGCTGGCCCCATCTCTAACATTTCACACAGATATTCTCCTCCAACCTTTTTTAATCAACTCATCTGGCCACCAACTTCTGTAGACATTCCCTGAAAACCCATTAGTCAAGCCTGGAAAAGAAGCAAGTAGGCCAGTGAAGAAGGTAGGTGAGCTTCAGATATTCATGTTCCCTCCATTCCTTTATTTCCAGTCCCCAGTTTACTCCCAGCTCTATAGCAGACTTCATGTTGTGGTTTCTCCTTATTTTGTACCAATTACCAGGAGACTAAGCAGATCCTGGCGTAACGACCTGGTTTCCTTCCTCTTGTAAAAACTCTCAGCTGCATGCCCCCAAACAAATAAACATCTTAGCCTATCTCCATCCTATAGTGTTAGATCATAATACCTAGAAACACATATTGCCTGGAGATCCCAGTGATCATACCTGGTAGATCATACCTGAAGAATTTACAGGCAACACATAAACACCTCAACCTTCTAAGAACCAGAGAGGGCAACAGAAACCAAGGAATAAACACTAACCCTATAAAAGAAAGACTCGATATCAGCACTGAGAAATTGTAATTGTCCCAAAGCATATGTGTAGATGCCAGCATAAAAACACAAAATAGCTAGGAAAATATGTTTCCATTGGAACCCATCAATTCAAGACAGTAGACCTCGAGAATTGCTACATAGCTAAACACAAGACAGTGGAGCAGCAAAAAATAAAACTTAAAATAACCTTTATGAATATGGTAGAAATCATGAGAGATCATATGAACAAATCCCTTGAAAAAATCTATAAAATGGAAATAGTAGAAGATAATGAGAAAAAGATCAAGATCTCAAAGTGGAAATAGAATCAATAAAGAATACTCAAACTGTGAGAAATCTGGAAATAAAAAAATTAAGAACTCAAGCAAAAAACTTAAAAGCAAGTGCACAAACAGAATATGAGAGATGGAAAATAGAATCTCAAGCACCAAAGACATGATAAAATAGATACCTTGGTCATAGGAAATGTTAAATATAAATATGCTTTGGCACAAAACAGTCTTGGAAACTATAAAAAGACCAAATGTAAGAATAATATAAATAATGAAATGAAGAGAAATCCAGCTCAAAGGCACAGCAAGTATTTTTCAACAAAATAATAGAAGAAAATCATCCTAACCTGAGAAAGGAGGTGATTATTAGGACAGAAGAAGCATATTCAACACCAAATAGACTAGACCAGAAAGGAAAATCAAATCCCCTTAAGATATAAAACTCAAAACTCCAAATATACAGAAAAAATAAAATATTAAAAGCTGAAAGAGAAAAAGAGCAAAAAAAAGTAAAATATAAATGAAGTCCTATTAGAATAATACCCAACTTCTCAACGTAGAAAAGCTTGGGCTGAAATGCTGCTGACTTTAAGAAGCCACAAGTGTTTCAGGACAATTGTCTATATTCTGTCAATTATGTTTTAAATAAACACCGATTGGCCAGTAGCCAGCAGGAAGTATAGGCGGGACAACAGGACAGGAAGTAGAGGAGGATCAATGAGAACAGGGGAATTCTGGGAAGGAGGAAGTTCTTTCCTCTGAAGTTCTGTCCAGACCCCAAAGAAGCATGATGTGACCTACCCCACTGAAAAAGGCACCGAGCCATATGACTAACATATACTAAAATAATTGGTTAATATAAGCTATAAGAGTTAATAAGAAGCCTGAGCTAATGGGCCAATAAGTTTATAACTTATATAGACCTCTCTGTGTGATTTTTTCCTTGAAACTTAATGAATGCGAGAACCAGGCAGGACAGAAACTCCAACAAGCAGGCGCTCATGTTACACAGAGATACCAGCCCTGACTACCATACCTAGCAAAACTTTCAATCACCATAGATGGAGAAAATAAAATATTTCATAATAAAGAAAAATTTGAGAAATGTCTATCTCCAAGTTTAGCTCTATCTACAAAGTAATATTACAACCTAAGGAAGTTAAACACACCAAAGGAAACAAAAGGAAGAAACGAATAAAGACAGGCTAAACAAAAGAGGAAAAGCATACAGATGCGCATTCACATACACACAAACAAACACACATTGTCTCTCTTCCTTCCATACACACAGCACCCCCACAACCAACAACAACAAAATAACAGAAATGAACAAATTAAGCTCATTGATAACTTTCAACAGCAATAGTTTTGATTCACCAATAAAAAGACACAGACGAGTAGAATGGACGAAAAAAAAAAGAATATATCCTTATGGTGCTTTCAAGAAACATAGTTTTACATTGAGGATAAACATCACCTCAGGGTACAAAGGATGGGCAAAAGTATAAACTACTAGACCTAAGAAACAAGATGATATAGCCATTTTGATATCTGTCAAAATAGATTTCAAACCAAAACTAATCAGAAGAGAAAGGGACACTATATACTCATTAAAAGAAAAATTCAACAAGAATGCATTGCAGGTCTCAACAGTAACATACCAAATACAAGTGCAATCAAGTTCATAAAAAATACTACAACATAAATTACTTAAATATTGACCCTTATGTACTGATAGTAGGAGACTTCAATACTCAACTTTTATCATTAAACATGTTATTCAGAAAACACTAAACAAAGAATGTTAGAGCTAAGTAAATTCATAAACCAAGTGGACTTAATAGATATTTATAAAATATTTCAGCAAAACACAAAAGAATTTACCTTTTCTTGTCTGAATCTCATGGGAATTTCTCCAAAATTGACTACAAACTCAAGACAATTCTCAACAGGTACAAGAAAATTGAAACTACACCCTGAATACTATCTGAGCACCACAGATTAAAGCTGAATATCAGCAACAGTAATAACCTAAAGCTTACAAAGAGATGGAAACTGAACAACTACCTACTAAAGAAAAATAGGTCAAAACAGGACTTAAGAAAGAAATAAATAACTTCTAGAATTGAGTGAAAAGGAATGCAGAATATGCCCAAACTTATGAGACAAAATGAAGGTAGTTTTAAGAGGCAAGTTCATAGCACTGTGTACATACATTTAAAAAAATGAGATGTTTTCTACTGGTAACATAACAGCATACTGAATGGTCTAGAATAAACTTATATCACATCCAAATGGAGTACATGGTAAGAAATAATCAAACTCAGGGCTAAAATCACTTAAAACGATAACAAAATACAAAGAATAAGTGAAACAAGGACTTCATTCTTTTAGAAAAAATAATAATATTGACAAGACCTTAATGAAATTAACTATAAGATGGAGAGAAAAAATAAAAGTTAATGAATTAAAGATTAGGAAGGGGCATAACAAGAGAGGAACAAGAGGCTGCAAATAAACAGAGAGGACCAAGAGAGAAACTCTGAAACACAGGCTGGAAATACACTGAGAGGACTAAGAGGTACGTGACCACCCACCTGGTGGGGTACCCCATTCTCTAGGCTCTCCATACAGGGGCAAATCCCCTGGTCCCTCTGCCACCTGCCTCAACTTCTCTAGTGAGCCATCAGGCAAGCTGCATGCAGGTTGACTGCTCCAACACCCCACCATATCAATCAGACCTTGCAAGCTACAAGGTCCACACCAACCACAAACCCATCTATGCTCTCTGCTGGAACGTCATACGAAATTTGAGACACAAGCTGAAACTACACAGAGAGGACCAAGAAAGAGGACCAAGAGAGGAATCCTGAAACATAGGCTGCAACTACACAGAGAAAACCAAGAAAGGAACTTTGTAGCATAGGCTGCAGCTGCACAGAGTGGGCCAAGAGAGCAAAACAAGAGATAATACTAAGAGAGCAGGCCAAGAGAGTGAGACAAGAGGGACCTCAGTGGCTCTATGAGACACATATAGTGACAATACAGAGTATACCATGAGAAGTTCCCAAAGATAAAGACAACCACTGCAAGGCCAGTACCAAGAGGAGGAAGAGTTGGGTAGGTGTCAATATAAGAATTCATTCAACAACCTAGGAAACAACATGGTAAAAGTAGAACTCAGTGATTATTCAACAGGAAGACTTTATCATTCCAACACAAAAGAAGCAGAAGAAAATGATTTTAAGCATAACTTTATAAGGATGATGGAGACCTTTAAAGAGGAAATGGAAAAATCTCTTAAAGAAATGGAAGACAAGACAAACTAAGAATTGAAAGAAATCAGTAAATTTCTTGAAGAAACCCAAGAAAACTTAAAAAAAAAGAAACAGACAGATGAAGCAAACAGTTCAAATAGTGCAAGAGTTGAAGACTGAAATAGAGGCAATAAAGAAAATACAAACAATGGGAATCCTTGAAATGGAAAATCTGGGTAAATGATCCAGAACTACAGAGGCAAGCATAATCAACATAGTACAAGAGAAAGAAGACAATGGAATCTCAGGTGTTGAATAGAGGAAATAGATTCATGGGTCAAAGAAAACTTTAATTCCAACAAATTTTTAACACAAAACATCCAGGAAATCTGGAACAATGTTAAAAGACCAAACCTAAGAATAATAGGAATAGAATGTAGTATGAGCTGTGGGCCGCTTCCCGCTGACTGGCTCCTGGCCACTGGCTAGTTTTACCCAAAATAATTACACAGAAACTGTATTCTTTTAAACACTGCCTGGCCTATTAGTTCTATCCTCTTATTGGCTAATTCTCACATCTTGATTAACCCATTTCTAATAATCTGTGTAGCACCACGAGATGATAGCTTACCGGGAAAGATCTTAGCCTATGTTCACCTTGGAGAGGAGAGCTATGGTGGCTGCCTCACTTCCCTTCTTCCCAGCATTCTGTTCAGCCTACTCCGCCTATCTAAATTCTGCCTTATCAAGAAAAGCAGTTTTCTTTATTAATTAACCAATGAAAGCAACAGATAGATAGAAGACACTTCCACATCAATAGAAGAAGAACTCCAACTCAAAGGCACAGAAAATATGCTCAACGAAAATCATAGAAGAAAACTTTCCCAAACTAAAGGAGGCTATTTATATGGAAGTACAAGAAGCTTACGGAACACCAAATAGACTAGACCATAAGCAAATATCCCCTCACAATATAATAATCAAAATGCAAAACATACAAAATAAAGAAAGAATATTAAAAGCTGCAAAGAAAAAAAGCCAAGTATCATATAAAGCAGACATATAAGAATTACACCTGACTTCTTAATAGAAAACTTAAGCCCAAAAGATCTGGGACAGATGTGCTATAGACACAGACTACTACACCCAGCAAAGCTTTCAATCATAATCGATGGAGAAAAGAAGACATTCAATGATAAAACAATACCTATCCACAAATTCAAACCTACAGAAGGTAGTAGAAGGTAAACTCCAACACAAGCAAGTTAACAACATTCACAAAGACACAGGGAACAGATAATCTCATACCAGTAACCTCAAAGAAGGAAAACACACAAATGACAGAGACAACTGGCTACATGGGCAATCACCCAAAGTCTCATTTGCAATGCTGGGGCAACCAACTTTGGCTAAGTCCTAACATAACTGACAAACCATTATCAAAGGCAAGTAACATTTTTAGAACTATCCTACCCTGTCTTGGCAAGATAAGACAATCCTCTTTTATCCACTTACGGATATTTTATATCTTTGTCAGTATTTGAGGTATGGGCTTTTCTTTACCCAAAGGCCAGTTCTGACAAGAAGACAAGCTCCCAGTGGAGTGTCCTTGGTGCTCAAAGTTCTCTTGGGAGTAGAGTGGTGTTGCCAGGAGTGATTGTGTCTCATTGGCATGGAATTCTAGGTTAGATTAAAGGCCTTTTTCTACAGCTCTTTGAAGAGGTGAAGATTATACTATCTATACTAAATATAATCTCTATGTATCTAAAAAACCTGATTATCCTAAATATAAATATGACAAACATATATGACTATTGATTTATAATTCTCAATACCTATCTAACCTGAGGACTAAGAGATTAAACAACTATGCAAATTATGAGGACAATGATCTCCAAATGTAAACAATGTCATAACATAAATAATATCAGAAGTAGAAATGTACATTGCAATATGGTAAATATATCAATACTATATATATATATATATATATATATATATATATATATTAAACAGAGGTATAAAAATACTCCCATACAATAAATAGAGGTAAAAGCATACTCACATACAATATTCAATATACCAATATACAAGAATCAGCACCAATACAATTTTCTAAAAACAATAATTCACAAATACCAATCATCCCATCAAACCACTTAATCCCCCCCTTTTCTTTTAATACACACCTCTAATCCCATAAAATACCTCCCCCATCCCCTCAACCCTATACCAACCACTAAATGATGTCCCGAAACCTGAGGGCGAACTCTGCTGGGAGAGGGGACGACGTCCTTTAAGATTGCTTCCAGCTGACAGGGGGCAACACTCTTCTTAGGGGGTCCTGTGAAAGCAAATGATGGTAAAATTCCCAGATTAACATTTGGTCTGAGAAAATTGTAACTAGCCTCTGAGAATTTTTAGGCGGTCCGGCTAGAGTGTTGTCCAAAATATGTACCATTAGAAACTATTTTCTGTAGTTGGTACCAAAAACAGGTCTAATTTTAGCGCTATCAAAATCATGACATCATAGTAACCAGGTGGAGTTGATGTTGTGGGGCCCCATCTTCATCCTGGAAACTTCAAATAGTACTGTAGGAAAATTTGTTGTTTTTTACGGGAAA
>NC_022026.1:20317584-20328810 GCF_000317375.1 Microtus ochrogaster
ATGTATATATACATATATGAATATATACATATACACATATACATACTATACATATATGTATACACATACATATGTATACACATATATGTATACATATACATACTAAAACCTATTCAGGTTTCATATTGATCCATATTGCATTATAACTAGTATCCATCCATCAGTATTTAAATATCCAGGGTCCCTTAAATTCTTTGAAGATGAGTGTTTTCCTGTGGACACAAGAAAAGAACCCTGCCCCCAACCTATATGTTTTTCTTACCATCAGTATGGTCATCATCCTTATGAATGAATTGTTATTTTTCTTTTCCAAGGGGATTTTCTTCTTCAAACCAAACCTTTATTAATTTTGATGTTATCCACAATTTTTCCTCTCCTGTGGAGACAAGAGCAAAACCCCTTCCCCAACGCAGCATATCTCCTGGCTTCCATTGTGAGGTCAGCACATCCTTGAAATAAACTGGTTCTTTTAATTCAGCAGATTTTTCCATTATCCAATGTCTTTCTGCAGCCATTGTCCCCTTCTCATTAGCATTGAGAAAATTCAAGGTCAGTAAAGCATTATGTAACCTATTTCTAGGGGTATTTTCCACCCCTTTCTGTTTGTTTAACATATCCTTTATAGTTCGATTTGATCTTTCTATGACTGCTTGACCTGTAGGGTATTATGGTATACCTGTAACACGCTTAATATTGTAATAAGCAAAAAAACCATTTAATTTTCCTAGAGACATAAGCTGGACCATTATCCATCTTTATTTGTGTAGGTATACCCATGATGGCCATAACTTCTAATAAATGATTCATTACTGAATCAGCTTTTTCTGAGCATAAAGCAGTTGCCCATTGAAAACCTAAATAAGTGTCAATGGTGTGATGTACATATTTTAATTTGCCAAATTTTGTAAAGTGGAACACATCCATCTGCCAGATTTCATTCCTTTGAGTGCCCTTTGGATTATCCCCTGCTGGCAGTGGTGTTTGGTTATAGAAAGAGCAAGTAGAGCATTTCTTTACAATCTCCTTAGCTTATTGCCATGTAATAGAAAGCACTTTCTTCAAACCTTTGCTATTGACATGATGCTTTTTATGAAATTCAGAGACCTGCAGCACATTACCAATCAATAATTGATCAATTTCTGCATTACCCTGTGCTAGGGGACATAGCAGACCCCTATGGGATTGGATGTGTGTTATATACAAAGGGCAAAGTCTGTTCCTGATCATGTCTTGTACCTGGATAAACAATGAGGTCAGTTTTGTATCATCAGGTATAAATTCAGCAGTTTCAATATGTAAGATAACTCTTTCTGCATATTGTGAGTCAGTAACTATATTAAGAGGTTCTTTAAAATTCCTTAGCTCCATAAAAATGGCATATAATTCTGCCTTCTGGACAGAATCATAAGGACTCTGTTCCACCTTACTCAAGTCTTCTGATTTGTAACCTGCCTTCCCTGATTTATTGGCATCAGTATAAAATGTACGGGCTCCGGTTATTGGAGCATCACATACAATTTGAGAAGAATCCAAGAAGTTCTCTTGATAAGGTTAGTCTATCGCTTTGCGGATAATTGTTATTAATTTCTCCAAAAAATTAGCACAAGCTCTTTGCCATGGTTAATTATCTTCCCAAAGCTTTTAGTTCATCAGCAGTGAAAGGCACTATAATTTCTGCTTGGTCTATGCCTGCTAGTTGGTGAAGTCTCAATTTACCTTTTATAATTAATTCAGAGACTTTTTCCTCATAAGTTTTTAATTTCTACTTGGTTTATGTGGTAAAAATAGATCCATTCTAAGATAATATCATCTCTCTGCATTAAAATTCCTGTAGAAAAATTTTGGAAGGTAATATGACAAGAATACAACTGAGCTCTGGATTCACCCTGTCCATATGTGCCTTTTGTAATTTTTCCTCCATCATTGCCAGTTCGTTTTCAGCTTCAGCTGTTAATTCTCTGGGACTGTTCAAGTCTTTATTACCATCTAAGGTTTTGTTCAAATGAATTATTAGATCAGGTGTTATCCCAATAGCTGGTCGTAGGCTGGAAATGTCTCCTAACAGTCTTTGAAAGTCATTAAGAGTCCGTAGTCGATCTCTCCAAATTTGTGCCTTTTGTGTCTTAATTTTTTGCAGACCTATTTTATAACCTAGATAATTAACAGAATTTCCTCTCTGAAACTTTTCAGGAGCAATCTGCAATCCCCATTTAGGTATAACTATCTTTATTTCTTCAGTCTTTCCAAGCTATCCATGTTTGAATCAAATAACAGAATATCATCCATGTAATAATAAATTATAGACTTGGGAAATTGCTTGTGTATTATTTCCAATGGTTGATTTACAAAATATTGGCACATAGTGGGGCTGTTCAACATACTCTGGGGGAGGATAGCCCACTGGTATCTCCTCGAAGGTTGAGAATTATTATAAGTAGGCACTGGGAAGGCAAACTTTTCTCTTTTTCTTGTAACAGTATAGTGAAGAAACAATCCTTTAAATCAATAATATGAGATTCCATCTTTTTGGTAATAAAAAGGGCAAAGAAATTCCAGATTGCAAAGGGCCCATTGGTTGAATAATCTTGTTGATAGCCCTGAGATATGTCTCCATTCTCCATTTACCAGATTTTTTTTCTTAATCACAAATAAAGGAGAATTCCAAGGACTGGTAGATTCTTCTATATGTCGAACATCTAATTGCTCTTGTACCAGCTGTTCTAAAGCCTGTAACTTTTCCTCAGCTAAAGACCATTGCTTTGTCCATATTGGTTTCTCAGTCAACCATTTTAGAGTCAGGGCTGTTGGAATCTATGAAGAGCCATCAATTGTTTTGTGTGTACACTGCAAATGGCCAGTTTCCACTGGGCTCTAGAAGCAGCAGGAGTGTTAATTTGGGTATTCCATTGCTGTAATAGGTCACAGCCCCATAAATTCACTGCAATATTGGCTACATATGGCCTTAGTTTTCCTATATGTCCTTCTGGCCCTATGCATTCAACCCATCTCATGCTTTGTCTTACTCGAAATAGGGTTCCAATTCTCAGGAATTGAACATTTACGTCCTGAAGAGGCCAATACGGATGCCAAGATTCTGGAGTAATGATACTTACATCCACACTTATGTCCAGTAAGCCAGTAATAAACATGCCATTTACTAAAACTCTTAGCTTTGGTCTTCAATCACTTATAGAAGTCTGCCAAAATAAGTATAACTCATCCTTCAGGCCATTATTGCTTGTAACAGCAGGCATTGGGGTTTTCTAATTTTCCTGACGAGGCATGTTCTCTGCAGTAACTGGAAATGATTGGACCACATTCACCATGGGGGGGGGCTGCGAGAGGCCCCCCATTGCATTTCCCAATTCTAACAGGTTGCCTTGTCTATCTCTTGTTGACCTACACTCATTCGTCCAATGTCTGCCTTTTCTGCATCTCCCACATAAGCCTAAAGGCTGAGTCCTTCTATTTCTGTTATTTCTAGAAGAGGCATTATTATTATTTATGGAAATTCATTGTCTACAATTCCTTTTCATATGACCCATTTTGTCACAATTAAAACATTTTGTATCTCTATGCCTTCTTTTACCATTGGAAATTGCTTCTTCTACCCATGCTTCAGTGCCATAGTCAAATGTATCAACATTCACTGTATGCAACACCCATTCATTCAAGGGTGCTAATATGATCTTTAAAGGCCCCAAGATCCTTTTCCACTCCACATTGGCATTCTCATAAGCCAAAGACTCAATAATTATATGTATTGCTTCTGGGTCAGATATCCCTATTTGTACAGCTTTAGTTAGTCTTTGTAAAAAGTCACTAAAGGGTTCTCTCTGACCCTGTTAAACTCTGATATAAGATTCCATTCTCTGCCACGGGTCTTGAACCCTTTCCCAAGCCTTTAAGGCTGCTGTAGTACATACGGATAAGGTGTGTTCATCATAATCAGCTTGTTCTAGAGGATCAGAAAAAAAAAGTCCTTCACCTAGAATTTGATCTAGGGAAATCTCAATTCCCTTCGCTCTTTCCTGCTGTTCTAAAAGTATAGCCTCTTGTCTGAACAAGCATTTCTGATGCAATTGTGGTCCGCTCTCTATAACTGCTGATACCAATTGTATCCAATTTTGGTGTGTGGCCTTGTTACTGATAGGCCAAATTTTTAGCATCTCTGTAACAAAGGAGGAATGTAGCCCAAAATTTATAACAGCTTGTTTAATTTCTTTCAGATCATTCATACAGACGGGCTCCCATGTATGTTCCTTGATGACCCTAGGGTTTCTGGAACCAGTCACCTTCTCTGATGTTATTACAGGAAAAGCAGGTAGAGGTTTATGGAAATTATCCTGGAGAGGTTTACTTACTGATGGAGTCAAAATTTGCCTCTCTACCATTTGCTCCTGTTCATCAGAATTTAAAATTTCCTCAATATTTTCTAATCTATTTACCATTGCCTTCTGCAAGGCCTAAATCTCCTATGCAGAATTATGCTCCAAAGCCTTCATTGAGGATTGTAAGGTATGAAGTTTGTCCATTAGAGATAATATCTCATTCTTGGATAGAATTTTCATGGCATGAATTGTGCCTTGTTGAATTGACAATCTGTCAGCCAATCTGTCATATCTTTTAGACAAAATCCAATTGTCACATTCAGCAGTTTTAATTCTCTCATATAATGTGTCAGTTCCTACAGACAGGGAATGAAGTTTATGATCCAAATCAGCTGTTCCCTCCTTCACAATAGTGAATCTCTCCTTAATATCAGACTATACATTTTCTAAATTTTGCTCAGTTGACAGAGTCATATTAGACAAAGATCTAATCTCTTCCTTGAGAACTTCAAACTCTTTTGTGAGGAGGTTGTTGTCAGTCTGAATTGTTTTTAAGCATTCAACCTCTGCTCTAAGAATCCTGGATTTGTCCTGTAAGGACTTTATCATTTTTTTCTATTGTCTAACCATATTATAAAGCAAAAACCAAAAAAAAAAAAAAAGAAAGAAAGAAAAATTCCAAGCCCTATAAATACCAACCAAGGGAGACCTCACTTGTATCCTGTAATATCTCAGCCATGGTGTAATTAAATAGGCTGTAGAAGCCTTCAACGGTGATATTGTCAGCCATTTTCAATCCTTATTTATTTATTTATTGATTAATTAAAAGAAATTTTACCTGTAATGACCGTTGCTTGTCAGTAGGTGGCGGGGTGCACCTGAATTCACATGGCTAGGAAGTCAGAGCTGGAAAAGAATTCTGAAAAAATATAAGCTCACAGTGCGCTCAACGCCTGAAGGGATAGAGTTGCCACGGGGGTAGGTACACTCTGGTCGAGTTTCATGCCATGCAGTCTGTTTGCTGGCTCACTCATGCCTTACTTCTGTGATAGTGGCACGGGCAGTAACTGCTCCTAAGCTGTGGTGTTGTGGGCAGACTGCTCAGCCTTTGACGGCGGGAACACCAGGCCAAGTATGCTGCAGTGGCAGCAGTGCGAACGCTGGAAAAACCAACGGGGGGGGGGGCTGTAGTCACTGTAGACGGGCAGATCAGAGCAGAAGACCAGCAGGGGAGGGAGCTGTGCTGAGAGGGTGCAATCTGCATAGAGGAGAGAGGCCTCCAGTGAGGCAGGGAGGCCTCGCTGAGAGAGGTTGCAGACTCTGTCAGGCTGCGGAGCCACCAGAGAGCCAAAAAGCTTCACAATTTTGGTGCCAAACTGTTGGCTAGTGGTCTATAGAATTAACCAGACTAGCTCTAGTATAAAACATTCAGCTTTAATAAGGGTAAGAAAAGGGGAACTTACAAGGCCAGAGTTCCCATGAAGCACAGGAGAAACAAGGAGGAAGTGGGAAGCACACCCGCAAGATTTTATAAGTAAATATTAGCCTAAAGGGATTAAGCCCTACAAACAAGGTAATTGGCTGGGCTTCCCCTTCACAAAAGCACCAAGGATATCTTATGCTGGAGAGGATGTGGAGTAATGGAACACTTCTCCTTTCCTGGTGAGAATGAAAACTTGTACAACAACGTTGGAAATCAGGATGGCAGTTTCTTAGAAAATTGGCAATCAACTTACCTCAGGACCCAGCAACACCACTCTGGACATATACCCAAAGGATGTTCAATCACACTATAAGGATGTTTATTCAACTATATTCATAGCAGCATTATTTTTATTACTTAGAAACTGGAAACAACCTGAATGTCCCTCAAATGAAGAATAGATAAAGAAATTGTGGTACATTTATACAATGGAATACCAATCAGTGGTAAATAAATGATATCTTGAAATTTGCATGCAAATGGATGGAACTAGAAAAAAAACATGCCGAGTGAGGTAACCCAGACCCAGAAAGATGAACATGATATGTACTCACTCATATGTGGTTAGTAAATGTAACACAAAGGATAATGATCCTATAGTCAATAACCCTAGAGAAGCAAAGCAATAAGGTAAACCCTAAGAAAAAACACCTGAAAGGGGGAAATAGACAAGATCACCTGACAAAACTAAAAGCATGGGGATGGTGGGAGAAAGGAGGAAAGAAGGGGAAGAAGAGAGGAGAAAGGAAGGAGGGAGGAGAACTAGAGGGAATGGGATACCTGATATGGAGGAAGGACAGAGATGAGAGCAAAGAAAGAGATATTTTGATTGAGGAAGCCATTGTAAGACTAGCAAGAATCCCGGCACTAGAGAAGTTCCCAGGAATCCACAAAGATGACCCTAGCTATGAACCTATGCAATAGAGGAAGTGGTGCCTGAACTGACCTTGCCTGGTATACAAACTGATAATTATCTTAACTGTAACCATAAAAGCTTCATCCAGAAACTGATAAACAAAGGCAGAAATCCATAGCAAAGTGCTGGGCTGAACTTCCAAAATCCTGTTGAAGAGTGGGAGGAGTGAGAATATGAGCAAAGAGGTTAAGACCATGATGAGTATAGCCACTGAAACAGTTTACCTGAGCTAATGGTAGCTCACCAGTTCCAATAAGACAGAGAAGGAACCAGCATAGGACCAAACTAGACTCTCTGAATATATGTGACAGTTGTATGGCTGGAGCAGACTGCAGGGCCACAGGCAGTGGCACTAGGATTTATCCCTATTACTTGTACTAGCTATTTGGGAACCCATTTTCTTTTGATGGATACCTTGCTCAGTCTAGATATAGTAGGCAGGGCCTTGGACTTTCCCCAAAGCAAAGTACCTTACCCTCTCTGAAGAGTGAGATGCTGAGGAAGGTGGAGGTAATGAGTGGAGGGGAGGGAGTGGGAATTGAGATTTTTATGTAAAGTAAAAAAGATAGTTTGTTTTCATTTTTTAAAAAATAAAAGAAGCATAAAAAGCAAAAAGATGACTTTATAAAAGACAGTGAGGAAATCTGGAGACTGATAAGAACATGTTTTAAAAAGTATAGAGTACATACTATACTCAAGCAAATTGAAAAATATAAAAGACATGGATTATTTTCTAGATACATGACACCTACCTAAGTAAAATTAAGAACAGATAAACAATCTAAATGGACATAGTGAAAAAAGAAGCATTACATTTTACTAACCAAAAAAAAGACAAAGACCAGAGGAATTTAGCACAGAATTTTATCAGATTTTCAAGGAAGAGTTAATGCTAAGACTCCTCAAATTATTACACAAAATGAAACAAAGGGAACATTGTCCAATTAGATTTGAGAGGCCACAGTTACTTAAAACACAAACCACTTAAAGACCCAACAAAGAAGTAAAACTGCAGACCAATTTCCTTTATGAACATAGATGCAAAATACCAGTAAAATACTTGCAAACCAAAACCAAGAATACATAAAAAATGATCAAGCAGCATGATAAATATATCAAGTAAGCTTCATCCCTTAGATGAAAAAATATGTAAATCAGGAAAAATAATCTACCATATAAACAAATTGACAGAAAAACAACATAATTATCCCATCAGATGAAAAAAAGGCCTTTGACAAAGCCCAATACCTCTCCATGATAAAAGTCCTATAGAGATTAAAATTAAAAGGGAAATAATTTCTCAGCATAATCAAAGGGATTTATAGTCAAAATGTATAGTCAAAATGCTCCCTTAATCTTTCTTCCTTCCTTTCTCTCCCCTCTGTCCCTCCCTCCTTCCCCCTTACTCCCTTCCTTCATTTCTTCTTCTCTTCATTCTAGTCTTCTCTATGTCCTTCTTTCTTTTTCTTTTTTATTAAAAACAGGTCTTATATCCCAGGTTGACCTACAATTCACTATGGTATAGACAAAAATGACCTTAAACTTCTGATATTTCTTTCTCCTCCAACGTGCTGAGTATACAGACATGTTGTTTATTAGGTACTGGGAATTTAATCCAGGGCTTTACACAGGCTAGACAAATATTGTATAGCAACAGAGTTATACCTCATTCCAACTTTGATGAATTTGTCTATAAAATTTGCACTACCTGTTCTCTCCATATATCTTAATATATTCCCTCCTTATATTTTAATATAGAAATGATGTATTTTAGTTTATTAAATGTTTTTCTCTGATTATCTTTGGAGTTTAATTAGAGCATCAAATGTGAATCAAGATTGTTTATAAAAAATTAAAAATGTCACAGGTGGTTGGTGGTTTAATAACTCATCTCATCAAAAATATATTTATTTTATTTTATGTATATGAATGCTTTGACTATGTCCTGGCTAGTTTTATGTCTACTGATCCAAGTTAGAGTCCTTTGGGAAGAGGGACTTCCAATTGAGAAAATGTTTTTACAACATTTGACTATAGGTAAGTCTGTAGAATGTCTTCTTATTTTGTGATTGATATGGGAGGTCTAAACCCACTGTAAGTGGTGTAAACCCTGGGCAGTTGGTCTTATCATGTATAAGAAAATAGGCTTTGCAAACCATTGGGAGCAAGTGATTAAGCAGAGTCATTCCATGGCATCTGCATCAATTTCTGCCTCCAGGTTCCTGTTCAGATTTCCCTCATTGATGGATTATTATGTGGAACTGTAAGCTAAAATAAACCATTTCTTCCCCAGGTTTCTTCTGGTCATGGTGTTTTATCACCGCAATAGAAAACTTAACCAAAACAGTCTGCACAAATACACTCCATATGTGCCTGGTATACATGAGGGTCAGCAGAAGGTTCTGGGTCCTATGGAACTAGAGTTATGGACAGCTGTGAACTTCCATGTGGGTGTTGAGAACTTAAAAGGCATACTCTTGTAAGACAAGTAAATACTCTTAACAACTGAACCATCTCTCCATCCTAGACTGATCTTCCTCTAGGAAATCATACAGCTAATAGCCTTTAAGTTAACCACCCACTGGGGTGTGGCTGCTTATACTATTTGTGCTAATGGAAATCATGTGTCTGGCCTCTCTTTTCCAGCTGCAGGATTCAGTTTCTTTTCTCTGTTCCAGCAGAGGATTCTGATTTGTGAGTCTACACCTAAATTAATAGTCGTCTGTTATTCTCAATTCCTAGCTAGTGTGGGATATCTTTTAAGTGTCCTTTATCTGGTGCCCACATGGATTCAGGATCCACACCTACAGGGTGGACACCCTAAAGGCCTAGCCAGTCCATGGCTCAGAAAGTCTCCCAACCCTACCCATTTAGTTTGGTTTTAACTTAGCAGGTTTTTTGTAGGAACCCCACCATAGGGGAGCTTAATGCATGCTGTATAGTCAAATTTTCCCAAATGCACACAGGACTGCTGTATTCCCTCACACGGCTCCCTCGCTGCATGGTGACTTCTGCAGCTTCCAGTTCTGCAGCTCCCGGTTTGTGCTCTCAGCCTGTGAGTTCTGGGTTTCTTGTTCTACATATGGAATTAATTTAATTGTTTTTACTTTGTAAAGCAAAGCATATTTCTCAGTATTTAACCAGTACCATGGTGGGAAACTTTTAATGATGCCCCATGAGGAAATTACACAGCGATTTGAAACCCTTTCTTGCCAGTTTTGCTAAGTTCCCTTCACTGTGTTTTGTCTGTAATATATAGACACTGAAGTCCAGCTCTCCAATCTCACATCAAGGTCATAACCACTGAAATTCTTGACTGAAAGAAAGGAGGCAGATATTCTTGCCATTGACAGATTGTTTCCCTCTATTAATAGCAAGTGGTTTTCTAAGTAGAAAACTAAAGTAGACGGAACATTACAGTAATGGTTTTAAGAATGTGTTTCGATACAGAGCCCAATAAGAACTTTCTTCAGGGCAACAGCGAAAGATTCACAGCGATCATCACGGAGACTTTCGAAACCTTGGAGCTGAAATTTGAGGATATTCTAAAAATCCAGGGCGAGCAAAGGTACGGTTGTTGCTTCTTGGTGCTGTTATCCCAGACGCTTTGACATTTGGTTAGTAAGCACGATGGCTAGAGGTTGAGGAATAGCCGTGACCCCCACGGGCCAGAAGCTCAGTTCGATAATGTGTTCGGCTTGGCATTTCTGTATAGGGTAGACTTCTTTAGTCATGTTATAGCCTCACATCATCACTGAAGTCAGCTGCGTTTCCTAGGCATGAATTACGATGACCCTTTTGACACATTGCTGTTGAGTCAGTGGAACAGTATGCATCACGTGAACGTGCTGAGCACCTGGAGCTTGAAATCCTCAAAGCATTCATCCCACAGTCAGTCGAGCCTCTGTTCGGTGCCATAGAAATGAAAATCCCATGCCTCCAAAGCCGTATAGCTATCAGGAGCAGTGTTCACTATGCTACTGTACCGAGATCCACGCTGGCACAACGTGAGGAAGAGCGAGCGGGTAGGCCACCGCAGAATTCTCTGATGGGAGCGGATGTGCATGCTCCTTGGACCTGTTCTTCAGAAAGAGAGAACTAACCACAAGTTGTGTCTGTCAGACAGACGAATATTTGTGGAATGATAGTAAAACAATAGTTCTTCCTGAGCTTTCTGGCACAAAGGCGTGGGAAGGTACTTCTCTCTCAGCAGGGAGGAGCAAATGCTGTGATGTAAAATGAAATAATCCAATCAGCTTCCTTTTCCGTGTCTGCATAGTTTAGAGGCCATTTCCCCA
This sequence comes from Microtus ochrogaster, assembly GCF_000317375.1. Classification (NCBI taxonomy): domain Eukaryota; kingdom Metazoa; phylum Chordata; class Mammalia; order Rodentia; family Cricetidae; genus Microtus; species Microtus ochrogaster. Next base: position 20,328,613 of record NC_022026.1, read on the forward strand.
ACCTCCACCAATAGCGTTAATGAGGGCAAGTCAGTAGTGCTTCAAATGTACTTTCTTCCTATTGGGATGGAGTATCGCACTGTTCCTTGCTGTATCATTCACAGGCAGAAACTTTATCAATAATATTCTCTTCAGATGAAGACTTTGAAAAGAAAGTTATCCGAGGATGCAGCTGAAGTCAAGAAACATGCAAAAAAA
>NC_022026.1:20332015-20333127 GCF_000317375.1 Microtus ochrogaster
GATACAGTGGGGTCTTGTACCTCAGTATCACTTGACCAAATTAGAAGGCACAAGAGTGGTCCATCCTTGTCATCTTCAGAGAAATAGTTAAAGGAGGCACACTCTTGCCATTGCATACTGCTGTTCCATTTGTTCAGTCATGGAGCCTATGCGAATGACAATAACCCTGCAAAGGGAATGCGTCCTGTAGACTTGAAAAGACTGTGCCCCAGATGTAGTGAAATTGGTAGAATTCAGTAAAACTCCCAAAGAAAAAAAGATGTAAGTATTGTGACGAGTATGTGAAAATGTCACTTCCCGACAAAATTTATAAGGTCTTTCAATGCAATGTGGTCTGCTACCTGATGTCAACTGCCTGTCACATTAAGAGTTGATCCTTAGTATGCCTATAGCTCACTTCCTCGTGGTTTATGTATTTCTTCCTTTGTATGAATAGCGGTAACTGAGAATGTTTTGTGTTTCAAATTTATTGTGCACGTAGTATGTGAACATCAGTGATAGACAAGGTCTTCTGTACACTTAAGACTCTTATCCTGTGGTTTCCTTCATATATATATATATATTCCATGGGAAATCATTACTTGGAAACATTTGGTTTAATAAATATGGAATTGTTTCAGACTTGCTTGTATGAGTCACGTAATTGCGCTCCCTTCCCAACGTTTCATGTCTTTTTAAATAAAAATGGTCCCATGCTAACTCACGTTTCTGCATGGGGCCTCTCCTCATCCTGACCACTTGTCTCATTGTGTCCTGTCTTGCAGAAGCATTAAAACAAGTGTGCATTTGGCATCTCTCATTTTCTACAAGCAGAATTCATTTCTCCACAGGCAATGAGAGAACTTCCCCTCTGGCTGGAATCATGGTACTTCCTAAACTGTGAATCATCTAGGGGAACTTCCCCCTTTGTTAAAAATGTCTGTGATTATATGGACCTTCAGTAATGCTTCCAGCACTGAATATCTCCTACTTGAGATATTCTATCAGTAGTAGATGAAAAATACATTACCCTATCATTGAATCTTGTATTATTTGAGTGTGTACTCCTGCATGTATGAGAGAGAGAGACAGAGAAACAGAAAGAGACAGAGTGGGATGGAGAGAGGGAGAGA
>NC_022026.1:20333587-20334852 GCF_000317375.1 Microtus ochrogaster
CAGACCCAAATAGTCACAACAAAAACTTTATTAATTACAACACAGTTTTGCCGACGGCCCAGGCATATTCCTAGCTATGTCTTACATCCTAAATTACATCCATTTCTACTCATCTGTATATCACCATGAGGCTGTGGCTTACTGGTAAGTTTCTGGTGTCTGTCTCCTTTGGCAGGTGCATGGCATCTGCCTGACTCTGCCGTCTTTCTCCCTGCATTGCATTTTAAATTTCCCACCTAACTTTGTTCTGCCCTGCCATTGACCAAAGAAGCTTCTTTATTAACCAACTGTAGTAAAAACCTATTCATAGCATACAGAGGGGAATCTGACATCACATGTGTGTAGAACTCATGTGCGTGAATGCATGTGCATGCATGCGTGCGTGTGTTCACAACTGCATGTGCATATGCAGGCAGTTGTGATTTTGCATGTAGAAGCCAGACATACTCCAGGCACCTAACTTATTTTGACACAGTGTAACGCTGTGACCCTGGGGCTCATTGATTGGTCTAGAGCGTTAGGCCATTGAGTGCCAGAATTCTACCCTGTCTCTCTTCTTCAGTGCTGGTGTTACAGATACTCACCATTGGCCTTATATGTGGTATGTGTATGTATCTGTGCATGTGTATATATGTGTATACGTATGTGTGTGCAAATATGTTCGTTCAGGTTCCCAAGGAGGGTGTCAGACCCGCCAGAGGGGGAGTTATCAGTCACCTGACAGGGTTCCTGGGATTTGAACTTGGGTCTTCTGGAAGAGCAACAAGTGCTCTTAAACACCGAACCGTCTCTACAGCATCCTGTGCTGAGGTTTTCAAAGGTTCTGGAAATCTGAACTCATCATCTGGGCTATTTGGTATCTCTGGTCCTGGTTGTGGGAGCTTGGGGGAGCCGCTGGCTGTACAAAGTATGTAAGAGTCATTTAGACTCTTAGGTATCCCTGGTCCTGGTTGTGGAGTATAGGAAGCCCCTGGCCATAGGAGCCATTTAGATTACTATCTGCCTTCAGGACCTGGTTGTAGGAGCTTGATATGGCCTGGTCCAACAGATAGTGAAGATCACCAGGCTATTAATCACCTCCAATCCCCAGCCTTCTTGATGGAAGAACAGGTCTCACATCTTTTCCATTGAGAAGACATTACTGCATGCTTAACGTTCCTGGTTTCCCAGGAGATCTGTGGGCACAAGGATCTTCCTGCTACCCACAGACTGGGACACTGTGATAGGAGCTGAGATGTGCCCCAGGAGGCAGACCCACATTTGCA
>NC_022026.1:20338847-20340170 GCF_000317375.1 Microtus ochrogaster
GACACATCCTGCTCTTGCTGTGGGAAAACGGAGAGTTAGGGGATCATTGTTCCATCTCTGCCCTTAGGAAGCCATCCCGAGGCACACAGCATTACAGACCCACGACTTACACTTTCCATGATAACTCTGTCCTGCGCCTTGGAGATTTCTTTCTTCACTTCACTTTCTTCACCACCAATGAGAGCTTTGCCATGTTCATGTAAGTCCTTGGCTTTCTGAAACAAACAAACGAACAAATCTCCACTGGAGTCTGGCTTGACACCTCACCTCATGTAATTTTAAAAGAACCGACTTTGCCTATCCAAAGGATGCTTGTTAGGAATTCAGAGTAAGACAGTCGCTACTTCAGCACATCTAAAGAGTTACTCCACTTCAGGAAACCTTCCAGTCCCCCATTTTAAGGTGGTATCATTGTGGGACAAGAACAGCAAAGGGACTTATCTGGAAAATGGGTGGAGATATGTTAAAGGCCTCACGTGGGGCAGACCTGGGAGGCCAGGCATGGGCCCACATTGGAGACTCCCCAAGGATTCCCACACTGGACACCCCCAAGGCTGCCCAGAGGAAGGAGCCATTTGCCATGCCCATAGAATGTGATTTTCACCGAAGAACACACAGTGTGCAATCCCACGACCCTTCGGTCTAAGGAAAGCTCAAGCCAGGACTCAAATCCCTCTGTTCTCACAAAGGACACTGCAGGGGTAGACACAGAGGAGAAAGAAGTGTGTCGCCCTCTGTCCAGAAAAGGGCAAAATGCCTGTCCAGTCCCTGCCCTATTCCCAGGGTCCAGAGCAGCTTAGGAACAGATGACCTGCACACTAGCTGAACACAGACAGGTATGGAAGGGGAGCTTGCTGGGCTGGCGGCTGAAAAAGACACAGATGGCAACTGCAAGCAGTAAAAACATTAGGGAAGACAGCGCACATGGTGCTTTCTGGGCACAAAACAGAAGCAAAGCATGGGCAGGGAATGGGAGTCACTTCAGGGGAAGCTGGTACTCTGGGAGGGAAGACGGAGAGACAGAAGCAAGCAGCCAGTAAAGCTTTCAAGAAGGTGTGTGTGGTGTATGTGTGTGTTAGAGGGTGTTGTGCGGAGGACACAGGAAACAGAGAGAACAAAGCAAGAAGGCCACCGGGAAATCTGGGAGAGGGAAAGGCCGTGTTTCAGAACAACAGTCTCTCAGAGGCAGAACTGAGGACTAGGAAAGGAGGGAAGCCTGGGTGGAGAAGCAGAGGGAGAGCGAGAGAGGCAGAAGAGCACAGGGCAGAAGGGACCACCTGGGAAGCCAGAGAAACCCAGTCACAAGGCTCCCTCTGAGCTACT
>NC_022026.1:20340367-20342315 GCF_000317375.1 Microtus ochrogaster
CTGCATTAGAGCTGCATGTTCCCTTTCTTAAGCTCTTCCTAAAGGCCTAGATGTATGTAGGTGGCTCTCAAGGTCTTGAATACTAACTTATATTTCTGCGTACATGTGGGTGCAGGAGAGCGTTCATGCATGTGTGTTCGAGTATGGCGACCAGAGGTCATAAAAAATTCAAAGTGATTTCCTTCACGTGTACATGTCTACAAGCATACGTGTACATACTCGGGAATACCTGTGCCTTCCAGAACCCCTCACCACATCAAGTTTTGAGGCAGGGTCTCTCACGAAACATGAGGCTTTATAGTTTGACTGTTCTAGTGGTCCCACAAGCCCCAGGGATCCTTTTGTCTCTACCCTCACCACTCTGGGCTTATAGGCACATTCCTGGAGTACAGGGGGCTGCTAGGAATATTCACTAGGGTACCAACAGGGGTACTCACACTTGCTCAGAGATGACAGACCTAGCTTCTCACCAGCATCCTGAAAACATTCAACTTACTATGACACATGGAGCACTTTAGATAGGGCATCTGAGTTGGGTCTGAGGAGAGATCTTTCACAGAGCATTTTAATGAGAGCATCAAAAAGAATTCCCATTGAAGGGCTGCTTCAATCCCTGGATATACAGAGGTCACTTAGGACCTGGAGCTTCAGCAAGGGTAGAACTGTCAGCTCGCAGTTCAAAGAGGATTAACCCTCTACCAGTTTTTTCATTTCCCACATCTCTTTGGGAGATGCTGAAACGCATGACCACCAACACTGGAGAACAATGCTAATGTCGGAAGACTATAAATGTATGAAAGAAAATAAAAGATACCCTTGCCCATTGTATATTTCACTTATCTGTCCAATCCAAACAGAGAAAACCAGAAGGATCCCCTGACGTGCCAATCTCCATTGCAATGTCACTGGAGGTCCGTAACTCATCACTGCGATGCACTGTGATCCTCTCTAAGCAGAGCTCTCATCACCAGCTCCTGTGCTAGAAAGCTGCCCCCGACACTGTCATGGGCTTCCCAGGTCAAACAAACCTTAGCATCGCTCCTAGGTGTGGGGAAAATTTTCCCAAGAGAGTGTGATCATGCTCTGCAAAACTAATTACTTCTCCCACAAGCTGAGAAAGGGCCAATCTGTCTTCTCCTTTTATAGACACGTGGCATGGCATAGGGGTGTGTTCTGTTGACAAGTGCAATCTACCAGACCTTCAAAAGTGTGTCACGTAAATCTTTAGCGTTTCCAATCGTGGTTTCGTGATCCCCTATAGCTTTCTGTAAAATCTTCATCTGCTTCCAGGTTATAAGCTGAAACGTAGGAGAATAATGACAAAATGTCAGTACAACTGAACATCCAACCCTGCTGCCAGTCACAGAAATCGCTTCCCATGATGTTTTCTGTGCTGACATTTCAAGAACGCGTTTGAAGACATGCCCTTCAGTGCCAAAAGCAACATAACAAGACCTGACCTGTCACAGAGGGAGATAGTCTGTCTAGCTGGTGCAAAAATACTATAAAATCATTATTCCGTTTGAAATTAATATAAGCCCCACCTCATCTGTGGATTCCCACCTCACTCACCAAAATTAAGCACAAAACGTTCCTTTGTTTATTCATAAAGTATTTGTAAGACACCGAGGGCACGGACTAGCTTCCAAGGAATCCCTTCTCCCAACCCCCCCCCAAAGTTCTTCATCAATCAGTCATTCCCCGGAGTGTGACATCATCCCATCAACTGTATTATTGACCTAATAAGAAGGGCAGGGAAGACGAATAGCAAACATACTGCAGTTCCTCTGGTCAAACATTCCACAGCAACATGTCAAAAACTGCAAGCGCTCGATACACAAAGTCTAGAAAGGCGGGGATTCTTCACGGCTCTGCTTTCACTCTCCTAGGAAACTGAGGCAGGGAGGTGACTTATTTTCTGAGCTTTCATGAGGAGCAAGCAGCAGGA
>NC_022026.1:20342744-20344818 GCF_000317375.1 Microtus ochrogaster
TTTCCCTCTGAGCACCCAAGCCCATACCTTCTCCTGCGCTCTCCAAGCAGGGCCTACTCTGCCTCCCTCCTATGCTGGCTCCTAAGCCATGACCACACCACCCCTCCACAGAAAAAGAAGCAAGCTGGAGAGGACGGCCAGTCTCTCGGGGACACAAGCACCACCCTCCCTGTCTCCCGATGCTCATGTCCCGTCCTGTCCTGTCGGGTCCCTTTCCATGGTGATACGCAGCATCAAAGCCCTGCCACTTCAGAAACAGACAAGGTGGCTCTATTCCAAGCTAAGAGCGACACTCACAGCGAGGTGATCTTCTTGCTCCCTTGAACTCTCCACATCGTCCAGCCACCCCTGATGCAGGGACTCAAACATCTGGGAGTGCATGGCGTGAAGCTCTTGCCTGTGAAACACAGTCACAATTACTGAGCACTGTCACGCTGTGTGAGGCTACGGCAAGGACGCACACACTTCACAGTTTGAGACAAGAGCCAGGCACAAAAAAGAAAGGGGACATGAATTAAATTGTCTCCTGAGAGGCGGAAATATCACTCTCATCCCAGAAGAACTTGTCTTAATTTGCTACCGGTGTCATCACTTTGTGTGTCTTCCCTCTCGCACGCCGAGGATGCTCGGAGGCATACGTTTCCCAAGATTGCATTTCCGGCTTAAAATTAGATTCATCTTTCCTTCCCCTTATGGAGTAACCTAGAGATCCTGAAAGCCCAAGTCCGTGTACTGAAGGCCACATACCCTTCATCTTCTCGGAGTCACATACACAAAGAGTGCACAGAACCACTTCCCCACACGGAGACGACGATTTACCAAAGAGAGCGCCGATGGCACATCCTAAAAGGTACAGTTTTGAGGACCACAGAGGCCTGGCCTTCCTCACAGGACATTATCTGTATTGTCATCTGAGAAGTGAGGAACCGTTCTCTTACCAGTCCTGCTGCAGCTAACACACCTGAGCGGCATAAACGAGGGGGGCAGTCCTCCAGATATGGACAGGACTAGCTCACAGAGAAAATGCAGCACTACCTAGGTCCCATTAGCGACTCCACTCAGCACAGTGTCACAATGGCAGGCGCGAGTGACTTTGGAAGGAAGAGTGAAAGCTGTACAGGTTTCCTTTACAGAGGGTCGGTCACAACTTTACCTTGACTTCTGCTGCGCTTTGAAAATACTGTGGAGGTTTGCATTCAGGATTCTGAAAGAGGCATGTATATCCTTTTCAAACTGCTTCCACTTTGCCAGGAAGGACCTGGTAATGTCCCCTAGTCGACAAAGGAAATGGTATCACTTTAAATGAAATATCCACAGGAAGAGGCGCTCTTTCATCCCTGACACACCACCTACACGGTAACAGGAAGGAGTACGTACAGATCTGGTGTTCATTTTGTTCTTTGTTCTATTTTTCTTTTCTTAAATTTTAGACCGCCTCTTGCGTAGCCCAGGCCGGTCTCAAACCTGAGAGGTAAGCGAGCACGACCTCCAGTTCTGGATTCTCCCGCCTCTACCTCCTCTGTGCTAGCAATACAGAAATGGGGGCACCGTGCTTTGACGAGTGACCACCACTGACAAACCGTTTTCTGAAAACCTCAAAAACCAAACAGTTCATTTGTACCACAAAGAAGGAATGCTGTCGGGCATCCTTGCTTGCATGAACTGACTCTATACATTGGCAAAGAATTGACAATGTCTCTCTCGTAATGCTGTTTTAGGGTCACCTACACAAGTAATAAAAAAAAAAGCTGTCTCAGCTTGAGGGGCGTGTGGTACTCTGACTTGGTTACCGTGGACGACAGACCACAAGCTAGTGTGGCATGCGTGATTTTGATGTTCGTTTGCACGCCATGACACTCTTCTTGACGGGCCACGGCCTGGCTGCCTTCACCATTCCCTGACAGGCTCACGGGTGTGTACAGCCTAAATGCTGCTCTCCAAGCCCTTCTTGGGCAGGGGTTCCTGGAGGAGGGCAACTTTGGAAAGCCAGAAAAGTGACTTAATTCAGAAGGTGAAAAACAGCTGCCGAAATGCCACATACCATTCGTGCAGTAAGATAAAAAGCAGAGATCAA
>NC_022026.1:20345118-20346686 GCF_000317375.1 Microtus ochrogaster
GACCACGTTCTCACCACGCTTGAGTTGTAGGGTCGGAAAGAAAGCTCCTGGACTAGCAAGACCTGCTCAAACACACCTTTGAAATCCCGTATCCTCTTCTGAACAGGCTCCCTGTGGAAAATGCACACAAGAATCCTTAACTGAGGACAAACATCCTAACTTCGCTCTGAAGGAAAGGCAGGCGAGGCACGCGATTTCAGAGACACCAGCGCTCATGTGAGGCAAAGTCGGATTTGCCTCTCCCGGGTCATTGGTTTTATTCCTTTATTCAGGTATTCATAGTGAACCAAAGAGATCACTGCAGATACATATGGGCACACGGTTAAGGGTTACTTACTGGAGCGTGGGTGACTCAAAGTCAGCCATATCCCCAGGAAACCAACCTCAGGCTGGGTGCTGGATGACTCATGAAAACTGCATCCCTGGCCTTCCCAGCCCAACTGCACTGGGCTCCACAAAGAGTCTCCTCTCTGCTAGCAGTGGCTTTGTGTTATGTTGTGACACCATAGGGGTTTATATACTACATGTTGACCGGAGCCCATTCACTGTACAGCACTGACGGGTTTCATAAAGGTGTGCCCAGCCGTCTTTCGTGAACTACAGCCGTATTCACTCTCCTCCTTCCTCAATCCCCTCCCGCTACTTACTCCTCCATTACCCAGTGTCTTTTCAACCTTCATGCCACGTGACCACACTCCACCTCCACAGAGTCGGCCTATACTCCTCAAACCTTCCCCTCTATTGGCCATTGCCTGCCTCTCCCCAGTCTCCCTTCTGAGTTCGGGTGATATCATTTTATGGACCTATTTATAATCTGGGATCCTCAAATAAGAGAAAACAGCTGACTGTTGTCTCTGGTGCTGGCTTATTTCAGGAAACACCAAACTCTCCGCTTGTAGCCGTCTCCCAGAAAAGGGCAGAAGTTTCTGCACAAAACCACACTGAAACTACCTCCTGGGTCAGGCCAAAGTTGCTTTAAGACATCACCTGGCCTCCTGCACGTTTGATCCTGAGGAACAGCTGCCCATCTCACTGGTATCAGCCGCCAGATTGTTTGCTGCACCGAGAAGAAAGGAAAAACCTTTGTGAATGAAGTGTGCTGTTCTCATGGTCCCACGTGGGAAACAGCTTCAGTCTGGGGTCCACAGAGTCCATCGCTGAGGGCAGTTTTAAAGTACTCTTCCAGGAACTCATGACCCACCCCAGTCCCACCCAGGTGAAATTCAACTAGGCCTGAATCTGGGGACAGCAGGTACTTGTGTTTGTACAAGCCTTGCAAGGAAAACCACCGTGGCCCACGGGTTCTTCAGAGGCCTGTTGGCCAAGGCCAATTCCCTTGCACCTCAGCCACGGGGAAGAACATCGGGTGGGGACAGAAACCCAGAGCGTGCTTGAGAATCACTTCTCAGCATGCGAATCCCCACACCCACACCTGGAACTCCGTGGAAAGACCTGGTTAGTACTAGGCCACCCCGGTGCTCCACCTGTCAAGGAGTAGCAGAATGTCCCCCCTCGGTTAGGATCCCCCCTACCCATATGCCCCAAATCAGTTGTTACCGGGGGTGACT
>NC_022026.1:20347022-20347940 GCF_000317375.1 Microtus ochrogaster
GATATCCCGCAACATCCAATCACATTCTGTCCCAATTTTCTGTCTGAATGCAGAGCTCTCCACAGCCCTGTAGCCCTCAGTCTCGGCCCTTTCTGCTGACTTCTTGCCCCCAGGATAACACTGCTTGGGCTGGCCCCCAAACCAAGTGGCCATTAACCCAGACACCAGCCCACTGACGGCCAATGGGGTCACTTTAGCCAAGTCCCTGCACTTCACGCTTGAGTCCTGCTGAACTCTCAGCTGAAATCCCTACCCACTCTGAGTCTGCATGTCTCAGAAGCAACACGTGGACTCCAACATCCTTGAAGGACCCAATGGAGGCAAATGCAGAGGTTCGCCAATATACACACCCACAGTGAGTGACACACAGCCTGTAGGTGGGCATGAGGCCCCTGTGCTCACAGACAAGCACTATGGGAACTAGGAACGGTAAGCACCCAGGCTTGTCTCGTCAACAGAAGGCATGCCTACGTCTGTTTTCCAACCAGAAGACCTGGAGAGGATGCTGTTAACAGCCTGGTGATCTGTGCTGCCTGCAGAGCCAGGCCACACCCGGATCTCCCAGATTATTATGTTTGACTCTCCCTCCCTAGACCTTCACCTTTAGTTTGGTTTCTCGGTCAACAGAGCCCATCCTTAGGAGAGATGGCCCACGGACGTTACAGCCTGGTGACCTTAACGCTATCCGCGTGACTGAACCACACCAGACCCCAGGTCCCTAAGCTATAGGACTCATCTTCATGGTAGAGGTCACATGTACGTTGCAAGAGAGTTTCTATGTAGTTAGGCCTCCATATTCATCCTGCACATGTTACTGAGAACATCGTTACCAGAAACTTTTTTCCCAAATTGTGCTTTATTTAATCGTGTCAAAAACAACCCGCCTGGGGTCAGTCTCTAGAAGTTTGAACCAACATC
>NC_022026.1:20359743-20360946 GCF_000317375.1 Microtus ochrogaster
CTTAGCCATGCACATGGCAGTGCAATGCTCAGAGCCTGCATGTCAGAAATATTTTTACCTGCATATTCAGCCTCTCCTCTGACTTTAACTGCCACTGTCCCTGTACATTAAGTTCTGAGAACAAAACCCTGTCTCCTCACCTACCATTCATGGGGCTATATGTCCCAGTAACGCTGTTTTCCTTGCGTACACCATCCTCTTCCAGAGGTAGAAGCCAATTATTTTTTTCATACCTTGCAAGTTAACTTGGTCTTATTTTTACTGCTCACTTTGAATACCAGCCATGGGACAAGAGAACACATGAACATAACTGACTCTCCACACCCTCTTTTTCTCAACTCCTGAAGATTTTTCCAGATCTGCAGTGTCTGTCACTTACCATCTTGGTCCCATTTTCACTTCCTATTATGAATAACTGATGCTAAGAATTTTGCCCTCTGACTACCCCTTTTCTCCTTTGTATACACACTTGATTTCCAAATAGTTTCTAAGTCCCACCAAATCTTTCACCAGTCCCTTTTTCTGTGTCTTCCCACCACTGTGATCAGATTCCAACAAAACCATTTGGCTAGTTTTTTAGATATATCCCCAATCATATCAAGTCACTCACTCCTTGGAACTGACCATTAAGTTCTTACTGCCTTCTGATCCACTTACCCCTTCGTGGTCTCCTCTCTAAAAACTTACCACGCTCTTTTCTTCACCTCATCTCAGCAGATAATTTCAATGTATGCTACTATCATCCACCTCCAGGAAGTAGGAGCCTCTTTTGACTCCCATTTCCCACTCATCACTCGCTGGGTCTCCCTTGAATACAAATTTTTCTTGGAAGAAATTTTTAAACCCATTGTATTAAAAATTCCATATATACCCACCACTTTGTTGGCTCTTTCTCAAATCATCAATGACCCTTCTCTCATTAAATTCAATATTATTTCACAGGTCTCAGCTCCCAAACTCTTCAGCTGACAGCAAATGCAACCAATCATTCTTACTTTTCTCAAACTGCCTTCACCTGGATTCAGGGACAATCCCTCCTCTAGATTTTCTGTCTACCTCAAACTGCCCCATTTCATGCTCCTAACCTTGAAATATGAACTTAATATGGCTTCTGTTCCCAGCTACATTCAGACACAGTGTTGCAGAACCTGGAGCCTCAACATTACCTGGTAACTTTATGGGAAAGCAAAATCTTGACTGAAA
>NC_022026.1:20362386-20362996 GCF_000317375.1 Microtus ochrogaster
CATTTCACATGGAAATGAACTAACAGGAGATGATCAAAGGTAAATATCATGCAAAGCACTAACAGAGAAGAGGAATAAGAGCAGAATAACACCCTCATAGACTCCTCATTTTAAACCACGGTAAAGTCATTAAGAGAATAACCTAAGTTGTGTGAGGTTAATGAACACACATAATCTCAGATATTCTGAAGGCTCAGTCAAGAGAACCACAAAATTCGGGCTGGTGGGAGAGATCATCAAGGGCTTTAAGCAGAAGGGATTCCTCATGATAGCTATAAAGTTTCTTTGGGCTTTTAATGAGCACCAGAAGCAACACTACGTTGACCTGAAAGACTGTCCTTTCTTCCTGGGGCTGGTGAAGTACATGAATTCAGGGCCTGTGATAGCTATGGGAGGGGTTCAATGTGGTAAAGACAGGCCGCGTGATGCTGAGAGAGATCAATCCAGCTGATTCTGAGACAGGTACCATTCAAGGAGATTTCTACATTCAAGCTGGCAACAATTCAGTGACAAGTGCTGGGAAAGAGACAAGTGTACGGTTCAAGCCTGAAGAACTGATTGGCAAGTCTTGTGCCCATGGCAGGGACTATAAGTAGAGGTGGATAAACCA
>NC_022026.1:20364693-20365179 GCF_000317375.1 Microtus ochrogaster
GCAAGAATTCCTCCAACAACCTGAAAGGCAACATGACATCACCAGAATCCAGGGATCCTGAAATAAGAATTGTATACCCTACTCTAGAAGAATTAGAAGAAATCAACTCAAAAGTGAATTATATGAAAATAATAGAAGACCTTAAACAGGAGGGGAAAAACTGCCATAAACAATTAGAGATCACAAACAACAAGGTAGAGGAAATGAATAAATCGCTCAAAGATACTCAAGAAAACCACGAGAAACAAGAAAAAGTAATCAAACAGGTAAGGGAAGAGGTTCAAGACTTGAACCGCTTGTTTTCAGTAATGAAAACAGTGTGGTACTGGCATAAAAACAGAGAAGTCAACCAATGGAATAGTATAGAAAACCCAGATTTTAACCCACAAACCTATGAACACCTCATTTTCGATAAAGGAGCTAAAGGTATACAATGGAAAAAAGAGAACATCTTCAACAAATGGTGCTGGCACAACTGGATGTCAA
>NC_022026.1:20383064-20396318 GCF_000317375.1 Microtus ochrogaster
GATAAATAAAGGAACTGCTTTGGGCCTATAGCAGAGCTATAGGGGAACAGAGCTAAGTGGGGAAAACTAAGCTGAATGCTGGGAGAAAGAAGGTGGGGTTAGGGAGAAGTCATGGAGCCCCACCAGAGGCAGATGCCCAGAACTTTACCTGGTAATCCCCAGCCACATGGCGATACACAGATTAATAGAAATGGGATAAATTAAGATGTAAGAGTCAGCCAATAAGAAGCTAGAGCTAATGGGCTAAACTCCAAATCCAGAATCCTTCCATACAAGCTCTCCAAAAGCTCTCGTCTTCTCTCTTCTGGAGCAGGATATTTACTGTCTTTACTATCATTTCCACAAGCTGAGTGTACCCACCCACACCAGTCTAGAGTATCCTAGCTTTCACAAAGAGGAGCTCCTCATTCTCCCCAATCATCAGTGGCTCTGCAACCAGAATACCTTCACACAGATCCCTGTATCTGGTGTCCCACACCTCTCTTCTTCTCAGGCCTTGGGCTGAGAATCCCTTCTATAATGACTTCATCTCATCCTAGCCTGTCTTCAGTTATTAGGGTCCCCACCTAAGCAAAGTTCCCAGGTATCCACTCATTTTCTCTAACTTTGATAATACTGTGGAAGCAACCAGGAGATTGTCTGCTCTGGGACTTCAAAGCTCTGGAAAAGATCTCAGAATGCTACCACAGTCCAGGAGGTTTTCAGGCCTTTTCTAGGCAGGGAAAGCTTAGCTGAATGCTGGGAGAAAGAAGGGTGGAGTTACAGAGAAGCCATGGAGCTACTGTCAGAGACAGACATGCTTAAACCTTGGTGGTAGGCTGTGAGCCTTGTGGTAAAATATAAAATAATGGAGATGGGTTAATAGATGTAAGAGCTAATAAGCAATACACTTAGGTAGTTGGCCAAGCAGTGATTTAATTAATACAGTTTCTGTGTTGTTATTTTGTGAGTCTGGGAAGCCAGGAAATGAACAAGTGGCATACTACAACACTTCTGCTTCTTTCTATCTGCTAGTACCTATTTATCCTTTTTAATTTTAGTTGTTATAGACTTAATAAATATGCTTATTAAAAACTGAAAGTATGCTAATTGAAGATCATTCTCTAGACCACAAAAGACAGCCACATTAACTAGTTCACAAGCTTCCAGAAATTCTCCAGCTTCCCATCTTTCCCCTAAATATGCTGAGATTACATATGTTCATGCTACTGGGCAGGCTTTTATGTAAGTACTGAATCATGAACTCAAGTCTCACACTTGGATAGTATATTAGTCAGAGTTCTCTAAAGGAACAGAACTTACAGAAGAAATCTGACAGAATGGCTTACAGGCTATAGTCCAGCTAGCCCAACAATGGTTGTCTACCAATGGAAGGTCCAAGAGTCCAGCAGTTGTTCCGTTCATGAGACTGGATAAGATGGTCTTTGGTATGTGCTGGAATCCTGAAGAAGTAGGCTCCAATCCAGTGAAGGAATGGATGTGCAAGCAAGGTGATGGCAAGCAGGCAAAGAGCAAAAGCCTCTTTCTTTCCTGGCCTTTATATAGGCTGACAGCAGGTGTGGCATCAATTAAAGATGGATCTTCCCACCTCAATGATGTGGATTAGAAGTGGTTCTTTCCACTTCAAATGACTTAATTAAGAAAAAAATCACAATCAGTAGCCGTCCTATTTACAAATAATAAAGAAGCTGAGAAAGAAATTAGAGAAACACCACCCTTCACAATAACCACAAATAACATAAAATATCTTGGGGTAACACTATCCAAAGAAGTGAAAGACCCGTTCAACAAGAGCTTTAAGTCTTTGATGAAAGAAATTGAAAAAGATACCAGAAAATGGAAAGATCTCCCATGCTCTTGGATAGGTAGGGTCAGCATAATAAAAATGGCAATCCTACCAAAGCAATCTACATAAAAACCGACAGGTTGACCAATGGAATTGAATCCAAGACCCAGATATTAATCCACACACCTATGAACACCTGATTTTTGACAAAGAAACTAAAATTATACAATGGGAAAAAAGAAAGCATCTTCAACAAATAGTACTGGCATAACTGGATGTCAACCTGTAGAAAAATGCAAATAGATCCATATCTATCCCCATTCGCAAACTCAAGTCCAAAGGGATTAAAGACTTTAATATAAATCCGGCCACACTGAACCTAATAGAAAAGAAAGTGGGAAGTAGCCTTCAATACATGGGCATGGGACCCCACTTCCTAAATATAATACCAGTACCACAGACACTGAGAGCAACAATAAATAAATGGAACCTCATGGAACTGAGAAGCTTTTGTAAAGCAAAGGACACAGTCAAGAAGACAAAAAGGCAGCCTACTGAATGGGAAAAGATCTTCACCAAGCCCACATCAGACAGTGGATTGATCTCCAAAATATATAAAGAACTCAAGAAATTAGACAACAAAATAGCAAATAATCCAATTAAAAAGTGGGGTACAGAACTTGTAGGGCCCTGGTCTCCCTTATTCCTGGGGTGCATTCGTGGGGACAGTTTATGATCAGCTAACTAAGCTTCCTGTGTGTTTCTGTGCGCTCCCTGCCCAACCTGGTGGTTAGCTGCAGGGCATTTTCTCCATTGTTAATATGGTAGTTTCCCACCTGCCTGGGCAGAGATCCTTGTACAGCAGTTAGGTAGATAAGGACTCCCCCAATTCTGAATAAACTGGCATTCAGCTGGTGTCCTTTCCATTGATCCTGGTCTCTCCATGTGTTCTTTCAATCTCCAGGCTCTTGCCCGACTCACATACGGTACAGTGGCACGTGAACTGTACCGAGGGTGTAACACAAAATCGGGTGTTACAATTGGAGGCACTGCACCGCTGGGATGATCATCAGCAACTAGACTGGGATGATCATCAGCAACTAGACCCATCTGCGAGATCAGGGAAGTAGGGATCCCTGAGAGGTCGCCCTCGGGAAGGCTGGCCAGCAGGTAAGAAATTGAGCAGCAAGGGTGAATTGGTTATAGGTGCAAATTATTCTGTTCCAGTGTTGAAGGGCCAGTTAACAGGCCAGTTGTTAGCTCTTTTGGAGAATAGAGGCACCGGTATTAAAGTTGAGACAACACAAGAGATCATTAAGACAGTTTTAGAGTTTAGTCCCTGGTTCCTTCATGCAGGGGGTTTTAACATTACTGATTGGGACCAGGTAAAGGCTGATCTTCAAAATGCACTGAAAGAGCGAGGGCCACAAGAATTCCCCATGGCGATATTTTCACTATGGCGCTTGGTCAGAGATGCTCTTCTCAATGATGATATAAAAATACGAAATGGCTTTGTGGGAGCCTAGGCAGCTTGGATGCTCACCTTACTAGAAATGGATGGAGGTGGGGGTTCCTGGGACTTCCCACAGGGCAGGGAACCCTGATTGCTCTTCGGGCTGAGGAGGGAGGGGGACTTGATTGGGGGAGGGGGAGGGAAATGGGAGGCGGTGGCAGGGAAGAGACAGAAATCTTTAATACATAAATAAATTTAAAAAAATAAAAATAAAAAATAAATAAAAATGGAAGAGCAATTAGAGAGTTTAAACAAAACCCTTGAGGAGATTCAGGAAGTAGAATCTGTGAGTTTTATTAAGAGTTTTGAGGAACAGGAAGTTTTAGGAACAGGAAGTAATAGAAAGGATATAGAAAAAGAAGAAAAAAAATTAGAAAAGGAGATCGCACTGATAAAAAAAGTTAGAAAAAGAGAAAAGGAAGGAAGCAAACGGAGATGTCTCCATGAGACCTCCTCCGCAAAATCCTTACACTACTGCTTTTGCCCCTATAGACTTAGAGGCGGAAATCTGAGAGATCCGGGACAGGTTAAATAATCTAAATAGAGAGAGGCAGATTTATCCTGTTGTGGAAAAAATTGATCAGCAGGGACAGAGGGCCAGGCAGCATATAACCCCCTGGCCTTTAATGATATTAAGCAGTTAAAAGAAGCAGTTGTGGACTATGGAGCTCATGCTCCTTTCACTGTGGCTTTATTGAAATCCTTTGCAAAACTCAACCTTATACCCAGTGACTGGATGCAGCTTTGCAGAGCTTGTCTTTCAGGGGGAGATTACTTGTTATGGAGAGGTAAAATGCAGAAAAATTGCAAAAAGACTGCAGACAAAAATGCTAAAGCAGGTTTCCCCCAAAATAACCTTGACATGTTAACTGGTAAAGGACTATATGCTGGCTTAGAAGCACAGACTGCTTATGATCCTGCAATTTATGCTCAGATAACTGCAGCACCCTTTAAAGCTTGGAAAACTTTACCTAACAAAGGATCACGAGAACAGCTTTCTAAGATCCTTCAAGGATTTTCAGAACCTTATTCTGAGTTTATTGACCACCTTCTACAGGTGGGAAGTCGCATTTTTGGGGATGTGGATTCAGCTATGCCAGTCGTTAAACATTTGGCCTTCCAAAATGCAAATAAGTTCTGTCAAAAAGTTTTACGTCCCCATAGAGATGGAGATTTGAATGACTTTATCCAATTATGCAGAGGCATTGATGGCAACCATGTGATGGGCCAGGTAATTGTTTCTGCCCTTAAGGAAGGTGGAGCTAGGCCTAAAAATTGTTTTCAATTTGAAAGGTCAGAACACCTCAAAAGGAACTGCCCTGCTGGTATAGGAGCAGTTAATCAGCCCAGAAAATAAGCCAGGTGTGCTGGTACAAGCCTTTAATCCCAGCGCATGAAAAGCCCTTGAATTCAAGGCCAGCTTGGTCTACTGAATGAGTTCCTGGAACAGCTAGAGGCAGGTTTGCTATAAAGAAATCTAGACTCAAAAAGCTACAACTTCAGGACAGTAAAATGAGATTAAATATGCTTCTTTTCTATTTTAAAATCTTGCTTATTGGTCAAAAATCTTTTTTTTTTGTAGACATATAAATTTATATCTAAGGTAGATTAATTTCAATACTGTGGTTCTATAGGAAAGTTTTAAAATAAAAAATTGTAATACATTCAAAGGATTTTAAAATTGTTTAGGCTATCCTGAGTTTTTATTTCTTTCTTATAAAGTTGAGGATTGTTCTTTTGAATTCTGTGAGGAATGTTGCTATAATTTTAATGGACATTTACACTGAATCTGTAGATTGCTTTCAGTGAGATTGTCATTTTTGCTGTGTTTCTTCTACTTTCCCAAGAAAATAGGAGATATTTTTATTTTCTAATGTCTTAATTTTTTCTTAAAGGAGTTAAAGTTCTTATCATACAAGTTTTTTCCATTTTGTATGGCCCACTCTTGGGTGGGAGTCAAATTGTTTCAGCTTGTGGTCCTTTCCTACTACCAGGTGTCGCTTCGCGGTGGACTGCTGAGACTCAGGTCTCTTACTAAATTTATTAAGGGCCAGAGTTATATTCATGGATATTTATAAGGATGATGTCTCATTTATCCTAAGTATAAAAGACATACATTTAGGTTGTTTTCAGATTCTGGCTATGATAAAGTAATTCTGATGTAAACAAGGCTGAACACATGTTCTTATAGTTAAAAAAACTTTTGTATTTAGGCCCAAAAGTGATATTGCTAAAGTTTTAAGGTGAATATTTGTCTAATTTAAAAAAAATAGCCATAATGAGGGGCCCCCAATGCTGAGGAGACTCTCACTCAGGTGTTGGAATGGCACGACACCCCGAATTACTCACAGGTGACTGTCCTTACTGCAGTCACACAGAGCTTTGGTTGATGAGATGGGATGGGAGCCAGTACACTGGAGCCAAGGCTCATGGCCCATGCAGGGGGAGTTCGACCCTGAGTGACTGGGAGAAAAAAATTTTAAAGAAAGATGCCACAGCCCAATGGTCCAGGGGGGTCATTGAACTGGCTGGTCCTAGATTTTTGATTCTTCTGTTCCTGCTGGGAGAGTCTGGATTTAACCAGGGTTTTCAATACTATGTATGATCCAAAAGTAGCTGTGCCGATATATTTCCCTAATTTCTTTACAGCCTCTGGCAGGGGCTGAATTGGTTGCTGTCCAGATGGCCCTAGAGAAATATGCTGATATTGCATTTAACCTTTTTACTAACAGTCAGTATATAAGCAAAATTCTTACACCATTGGAAACTGCAGCTTATATTGCCTTTGTATCTCGAGTCCAGATGCAGTAATTGGCTATTCAAACTTTGCTTTGGGCCCAATCTGTACCCATTTACGTAGGGCATTTACGGGCTCATACTGACTTCCCTGGTCCTTTAAATGAAGAAAATGCTTTGGCTGATCAGCTTACTCGCCAAATTTATGTAGTGAGTCAAAAATCTTATAAAGCTACAAAAAAAGCTCATAATCATTTTCATCTCAATGCTGAATCTTTAAGATTTCATTTTAAGATATCTCAAGAGCAAGCCACTAATATTGTTAAAAATGCTCTCTGTTTACAGAACTTTTAACTGTTCCCCATTTGGGAGTTAATCCTCGTGGGCTTGCCCCTAATCATTTATGGCAAATGGATGCCACCCATGTTCCTTCTTTTGGGTGCATGCAATATGTCCACGTAACAGTGGATACAAATTCTCATCTCATTTTTGCCTAAGCTCACACAGGAGAAATATGACAAGATGTTAAAAGTCATTGTCTCCAGGCTTTTGCCTACATGGGAGTTCCTAAAACTGTTAAGACTGATAATGGACCAGCCTATACTAGCACTGGCTTTGTGAAATTTTGCTCTGAGCTTTCAATTTCTCACAAAACAGAAATACCTTATAATCCTCAAGGACAAGCTATAATGGAGCGAGCACATCGTGCGCTCAAAGCCTTTTTGCAGAAAACAAAAAAGGAGGAATATGGTTCCACCCCCAGAAATCATTTAACTTTTATTTTATACATTTTAAATTTTTTGACTGTCGATGCCCAATCTCATACTGCTGCTGACAGGTATTGGTGGCCAGATTCTTCTGGAATGCCTCATGTCAAATGGAAGAATCTATCAGATGGCACCTGGTATGGTCCAGATCCTGTGCTGGTGTGGGGAAGAGGGACTGTTTGTGTTTTCCTGCAGGATGCTGACAATCCAATATGGGTATCTGAGCAGCTGGTGCATGCTGTGGATTTTCCTATCCAGAAGCTGAAGACAGGACAGAGCCAAGAGATCAAGGAGATTCTGGCTTGTCATCTGAAGAGTTCCGGGATTCCTGAGGAGCTGGCTGTGGTGGTCCGAATGCCAAGGATTGTTCGTCTACCCATCTACTCATCCCATGATATCAGCAGTCATAGCTGTTGCTGCTACAGCAGCTAATGCTGCTGTATTTTTCATTAGTCAGTCAGTTGCTTCCTGCTAGCACAAAGGATACCTTCTCAGGGTAGGTTGCAAATGCCTTAGCCATTCAAATTGAGCTGCAATATACAAATTGGCTCTTAAAATTATTCTAGTTAGCTATAACAGGGTTCTTTTCACCAGCGCTGAGACCTTACTTAAAGGGCTCCTATTTGGGCAAAATTATTAAAGATTGAGCAGGCACAGTCTCTTTAAGGTCACATGTGCTGGAGCATCATCTTCATGGTTATGATGCCAGAGCCAAAGGCAAGCTCAGGTCAATGTTGCCACATGGCAAGTCCTCTTAGCTATTGCCCCAGAGAATCTTTCAGCACAAATCTGGCTAAACTCAATGATGGATGACTAGTGAGCCAAAGACGGGAAAGGCTTTTGGGGAGCTGCCTCAACCTAAGACAGGAAATGTGTTTTGACCTGGATGCTTTCCCATGACAGGTAAGGGGTATTGCCTGATGTCCAATGCCACCCAAGACAGGCCTAGTCATAATTTATATAAAAGGGGGACCTGTAGGACCCTGGTCTCCCTTATTCGTGGGGTGCATTCGTGGGGACAGTTTATGATCAGCTAACTAAGCTTCCTGTGTGTTTCTGTGCTATTCCTGCCCTGCCTGGTGGTTAGCTGCAGGGCATTTACTCCATTGTTAATATGGTAATTTCCCACCTGCCTGGGCTGAGATCCTTGTGCTGCAGTTAGGTAGATAAGGGCTCTCCCAATGCTGAATAAACTGGCATTCGGCTGATCTCCTTTCGAATGACCCTGGTCTCTCTGTGTGTTCTTTTCAATCTCCAGGCCCTTGCCCAACTCACATTCGGTACAGTGGCGTGTGAACTGTACTGAGGGTGTAACACAAAATCGGGTGTTACATTGTGATACTTCAATTTATTAGATATTGGGACTCAGTTGTTTTTCTTCATATTCTATCATTAAGAAAGAATGTTGCACTTTTAGGAATGATACAGTGTTTACAGATTAATAATGAATTATTAAAAATCAAAAATTATCTGAAAAACGAGACTATTAAGAAGGGTAACATTAATTTGACAAACAAAATTGAATCCATATGTAAGGGTACTGAGAAATTATCTGAAAGAATTCATACTGTTGAATTTGACAATCAAAATTTGTTAAAAAGTTATAGGTTAGCAGATAGAGTATCTCTCCAGGAGGGCAATTTGCACACTATACAAGTAATTTCCAAGGATGACATGTTATCTTTAAAGGAAAAACTTCAAACCTTGGAATCACATGGGCAGAATGAGGACCAGAGGCTTGGTGTCTCAATGAAGTCACTAGAAATACATATAGGCCAGGAGAGTCAGAGTTTACAAAAGACAATGGCAAAAAGATTTGAAATAATGGAGGGAATTATTGGAGCTGATGGATAGGTAAAAAAGGCACAAAGACAGAATTCTACATCACCAGTAGCTGTCACAGATGGATACCTATAGAAATCAATGATTAAAAAGAAAGCAAGCAGTTGTAACTTATGGCTTACTTTCGCATTTGTTAGGGAGATTATAAAGACTTGGGCTTCTAGCATCAAGGCAACATCACATGACTGACTTCAGTTATTTTCAGCAGTTCTGGATGATAGGCCCCAGTTGCTGTTTAAATGTTGTTCCAGAGAAGATGCAAAAATTTTGGAACAATAGGAAAAAGCAAAAGGCCTTGATACGTCCCAAGTTCAAATTTTTGCTTGACCCACAGGTTCAAGCTCTTTATGATGAACAAATATTGCCCCTATCCTCAAAGCAGCATTAAATACTTGGAACAGGATTCAAGAACTAGGAAACAAATAGAATCATATACCAGAGTTATAAAAGGCCAGAGAAAACATTTTAGTGACCTTTGACAAAGATTAACTAAGGCTATACAAATAAGAGTAACACACCCAGATGCTAGACAAGTACTTATTGAATCTCTGGCTTTTGAAAATGCCACATTAGAATGAAGGAAAAAAATGCTTAGGCATTTCAAGTTTAGATCAGTATCTATGGATAGATCCTCCATACAATGAACATTGAGGCATTTGACTATAATGCTGAATCTTGGGAAGGAGAAGCCATTTCCAAAGGAATGAAGAGACATCAATATGCCAAATGCTTTAATTGTAGTAGATCAGGACAGCTGAGAAGGGACTGTAGACAAGGAATTACTAGAAATAATATCTTGTCTGGGAATGGCAAAAATTGGAGGATTTAAGGTATATGTAGAAGATGTGACAAAGGATGAAATTGGACCAATGAATGTAGATCAACAAAAGACAGACAAGGCAACCGAATATCATTGGGAAACTACTTGAGTGGCCTCTTGCAGGCCCCCAAGCCAAAAGTGGCCAAATCATTCCCAGTCTCTGTGAAGGACATGTTTCACCAGGAATATTAAAAACATCCAGAGCCTTCTATAAAAGACCACTCCATTCTAGATGAAAACATAAACATGGAGGATAAATCAAAATTTCCAATAGGAAATAGAAAATGTATATTCTAGCAGACTTCTATAAATGATCAAAGACAAAGCTAAGTGTGCATATAAATGGTATTGTAGTTGTTGGTTTGATAGACAGAGGTGCAGATGTGATTATCATTACTCCAGAATCATAGCATTCAAATTGCCCTCTTCAAGTGGTAGATGTTCAAGTATGAAGAATTGGAACCATATCTCAAAGTAGAAGAAAAAGAGATGGGTTGACTGCATTGGCAAAGAAGGTCAAAGAGGGAAGCTGAGGCCATATGTGGCTAATATTGTAGTTAATTTATTGGGTCATGACCAACTGCAGCAATGGAATATGCAGATTAACATTCTTGCAGTCCTAGGAACTCATAATCCTGGGAAGGATATTATGAGGTACTATACACAAAGCTCACCAGCCATTCAGGCTTTACAAGAACATAAAACAACCAGGAAATCATTAGGAGTACCAACAGCCCTACCTTTAAAATGGTTAACTGAGAAACCAATATGGGTTAAGCATTGACCTCTAGGTGAAGATAAGTTATAGGCTTTAGAACAGCTGGTACAGGAACAACTAGATGCTCACCATATTAAAGAATCAGCTAGTCCTTGGCATTATCCTGTATTGGTTATAAAAAAGAAATCTGGTAAATGGAGAATGGTGACTGATGTAAGAACTGTCAATAAGGTAATCCAACCTATGGGTCCTCTACAATCTGGAATCTCTCTGCCTTCTCTATTACCAAAAGGATTGCCTTATATCTATTGATTTAAAAGATTGTTTCTTCTCTAACCTTTATAAGGAAAGGATAGAGAAAATTTTGCCTTCACAGTGCCTACTTAAAATAATTCTCAGCCTATTAGGAGATATCAATGAACTATCCTCTCACAAGGAATGCTCAATAGCCCCACTCTGTGCCAATACTTTGTAATTCAGCCACTGGAAATAATAAGTAAGCAATTTCCTAAGTCTATAATTATCCATTACATGGATGACATTTTGCAATCTGATTCAAACATAGATACTACAGAAAGAATGTTTGAAGAAGGAAAGAAAGTTTTGCCAAGATGCAGATTACAAATTGCTCCTGCAAAAATCCAGAGAGGAGATTCTATCATTTACCTAGGTTATAAAATATGTTTGCAGAAAAATTAGAACACAAAAGGTACAAATTAGGAGCGACTGGTTGCGGACTCTTAATGACATTCAAAGATTGTTAGGAAACATTTTTAGTCTACAACTGGCTGTTGGGGTTACATCTGATCTAATCATTCATTTAAACAGAACCTTAGATGATGATAAAGACTTGAATAGTCCCAGAGAGCTATAGCAAAAGCAGAAAAGGAATTGACAATAGTTGAGGAGAAATTACAGGAAACACATGTGGATAGGGTAAACCCAAATCTTAGTTGTATTCTAGTCATATTACCTTCCAGAAATCTCTTACAGTAATTTTAATGAAGAGGGATGATGTTATCTTAGAATGGATATTTTTACCATATAAACCAAGTAAAAAAAATTCAAAATTTATGTGGAAAAATATCTGAATTAATTTTCAAAGGTAAATTGAGACTTCATCAACTAGTAAGTATAGACCCAGGAATGATTATAGAGCCTTTCACTACTGATAAAAGAAAAAAAGTTATGGGAAGACAATGAACCATGGCAAAGAGCTTGTGCTAAGTTTTGGAAGAAATTAATAGCAATTATCCCAAAAGTGATAGACTTAACCTTATAAAGAGAACTTCTTGGATTCTTCCATTAACTGTACATGATGTTCCAATAACTGGAGCCCATACGTTTTATACTGATGCAAATAAATCAGGGAAGGCAGGTTGCAAATCAGAAGAATTAAGTAAGGTGCAACAAAGCACATATAATTCTGTTTAGATGGCAGAATTATATGCAATTCTTTTTCAGTTTTTTTTTTGTTTGTTGTTGTTGTTGTTTGAGACAGGGTTTCTCTGTAGCTTTGGAACCTGTCCTGGAACTAGCTCTTGTAGACCAGGCTGGCCTTGAAATGACAAATTTCTACTCGCCTCTGCCTTCTGAGTTCTGAAATTAACACTGTGAGTTACCACCACCCAGCTAATATATGCTATTCTTATGGTACTAAGGGATTTTAAAGAACCTCATAATATAGTTACTGATTCACAATATGTAGAAAGAGTTATCTTCCATATTGAAACCAATGAATTTATACCAGATGATACAGAATTGACTTCATTATTTATCCAGGTGCAAGACATAATCAGGAATAGGCATTGTTTTATATATATAATGCATCTGATCCCATATGGGTCTGCCAGGCTCTGTAGCAGAAGCTGATCCATTATTGATTGGAAGCTTGTTGCATGCCTCAGAATTTCATAAAATAGCAAAGGTTTAAAGAAAGAGTTTTCTATTACAAGACAACAAGATAAGGAAATTATAAAAGAGATGCCCTACTTGCTCTTTTTATAACCAAACACTGCTGCCTTCAGGGTCTAACCCAGAGGATATTCAAAGGAATGAAATCTTGTCGATAGATGTGTTCCAATTTGCAAAATTTGGAAAATTAAAATATATACACCACACCATTGACACTATTCAGGTCTTCAGTGAACAACTCTTTAAGCTCAGAAAAGGTTCTTTCTGTAATCACACATCTATTAGAAGTTATGGTCATCATAGGTATATCTACACAAGTAATGACAAAAATGAAACAGTTTTTTTTGCTTATTATAATATTAAGCCTATTACAGGTATACAACACAATCCTACAGGCCAGGCAGTGATAGAAAGATCAAATCAAACTATAAAGGATAGGTT
The DNA here is from genome assembly GCF_000317375.1 of Microtus ochrogaster. Classification (NCBI taxonomy): domain Eukaryota; kingdom Metazoa; phylum Chordata; class Mammalia; order Rodentia; family Cricetidae; genus Microtus; species Microtus ochrogaster. The sequence continues at coordinate 20,395,602 of NC_022026.1, forward strand.
AAACAAACAGAAATGGGTGGAAAATACCCTCAGAAATAGATTATATAATGCTTTATTAACCTTGAATTTTCTTAATGTTAATGAGAAAGGGACAACAACAAAAGAGGGACATTGGGTAATAGAAAAGTCTTCTGAATTAAATCAGCTGGTTTATTTCAAGGGTGTGTTGACCTCACATTGGAATCCAGGAGATGTGCTATATTGGAGAAGGGGTTTTGCTCTTGTTTCCACAGGAGAATAAAAACTATGGATATCATCAAAATTAAAAAAGATTCAGTTTGAAAAGGAGAAATCTCTTGAAAAAGAGAAATGACAGCTCATTCACAATGTTGATAACCATACACATGGTATGGCAACCTCACAATTGTTGGGGCAGGATTCTGCTCTTATATTTACAGGAAAATAAACATCTTCAAAGCTCAAGAGACCCTGGATGTTTGAATGCTAACAGATGGAAAAATACCTATCCACTAAAGATCATCAAGAAAATGAAATATGATTTATGAGACCAGGTAACTGATGCACATACATTTGAGCGCACACACACACACACACACACACACACACACATACATTTACCTGGCTTTGGAGTTGGACACTGGCTCTGTTCTTCTCTATATCCATGCATGCTGTTAAAATAAAAATTCAGCATTTCTGTCACATGTTAGGAGTCAAGATAGGGGACAGAAAGAAAAAGAATTTAGAAAAAATTTACTT
>NC_022026.1:20397798-20405267 GCF_000317375.1 Microtus ochrogaster
ACTTTTCATTGAATATATATGTCTGTATATGTCTAAAAAATAATGTTTAAATTTTCCATGAGGAACAAAGAATTTTCTTGCAGTAATCTTTGAAGTTTCCAGGAAGAAAATGGGGTCCCAGAACAACTCCACCTGGTTGATATGATGTCATGATGCTGATAGTGCTACTATAAAGCCTATTTTGGGTACCAGCTGCTCAAGATGGTTCCACCTTGGTTAGCTGAAATGGTGCACTCTTACAACGTTCTGGCCAGAACTCCAATAGGAACCTCAGAAAAACCCTACTGAATACTCAGATACTATTTGGAATTATACAAGACAGTAATCTTGGAACTTATCTATCATTTTACTTTCACAGGATCTCATAGAAATAATATCATCCCCATGACAGCTGGAAGTAATTCTAGAAGACAATGTCCCCTCTCCAAACAAAGTTTGTCCTCAGGGTTCGGGACATCATTTAAGGGTTGATTATAATTTGTATAATATTTGGGGTAGGGGGGAAATTTTATAGGTTCAGGGATCTCTTTGAAAAATAAAAGGAAAATTGGATGGGATAATAGATTAGTGTGAGCTTATTCACATAAATAAAAATAGTGAATAAATGATTACTTGTGAGCTAATATTTATAGATAATTTACATTGATATAGATTCTTATCTATTAAACAAACTTAAATTATATTGAATATGTTCCTATTTTGTCTATAATATTTATATATCTAGGCACAGTTATTTTGTAATATTGTATGCATGCATCCTTCTACATCTGCTTAAGGCATTTTATATATTGATACAATTTTAGGACATATTTATCATATTGCAATGTACATTTCTACCTCTGATCAAGATACTTATACATTATTCACATTTTGAGGTAATTTTTCTACTGCTGCACATCTGTTTATTGTATAATATTTTAATATGATGTTTTCATCTTTAAGTTATATAGGTATTAAGAATTATAGATCAATAGTCATCTATGTTTGTCATACTTATAGTTAGCCTAATCAGGTTCTTTAGATACATAAAGATTGCATTCTGCATAGATAAGTAATCTTCAACCACTTCAAAGAGCTGTAGAATATGGCATTTAAGTGACTTAGGGTTTTGTTGAAGTGAGACATGATTGCTCCTGGCAGCACTGATCTGTGTCTGAGAGAATGTTGAGCACCTAAGACACTTCACTTGGAACTTGTTTTCTTCTTGACAAAACTGACCTTTGGGCCAGAAACTGCCCATGCCTCAACCACTCACAAGTTACATGGTATCCAGAAATGGATAAGCAGGACTGTCAAATCTTGCCAAGACATGGTAAGATATTATTGAAAAATTTCTTGCCTCTGAAAATGGTCTGTCACTTATTCTAGGCCTTAGCCAAAGTTGGTTGTTCAATGTTGCAAATGACACTTTAAGTGATTACCCAGGTAGCCAGTTGTCTCTGTCATTTGTTGCACATTTTGGAAGTTTCTTAATTGTACTTCCTGTGTATTCAAGTAATATTATTTCCCTTCTCAGATCTTCAATGGGGTTGAAGACTAGTTAGTTGTAGTTACTTTCATCTCATGACTTTGCCAGATTATTGATTATACAAGAGTTTACTCATTAGGATATGATTTGTTCTTATTGTATATAATTTTGTATTAGGCTTAGAACTCTCTTATCTAAACAAAAGGGGGAGGTACTGCAGGAAATCATACAGTCAATAGCCTTAAGTTAGCCAGCCACTGGGGCGTGGCCACTTATACTATTAATGCCAATGTAAAGTATGTGTCCATCCTTTCTTTCCCAACTGTGGGTTTTGGTTTCTGTTCTATATTTCAGCAGAGGATTCTGATTTGTGAGTATACCCCCAAATAAATCACTGTCTATTATTCTCAATTCTTGGCTAGTGTGAGATTTCTCTAAAGCATCCTTCTTCATGATCTCCACTTTAAATGACATGTTAAATGTTAAACATATCAACCCAGTTCCCAAAATACACAAAAAGCTCTCATTTCTACATGTTGGGAAATTAAAATGACCTATGTTTCCTAGAAAAGTCATGAAAGAAAATTACAAAATTTTACAACCATTTTTCATCTAACATTTAATTTAAATAATTTTTAAGAGATAAGTATCCTATTAGTACTTCAAATACAGTTTCCAAGTATGCAGAATACACAATCTAAAAACAAACAATATGATATGTCTTTTTGCCTTCAGACTAAATTTTGACTCTAAGACAAATTATTTGATATGTAATTCTAAATTGAATCAACTTCTTTTCCTTTTTTTGTTTTTGTTTTTCTTTTGAGAAAGGCTCTCACTATGCAACTGGTAATGTCCTCAGACATGTAATCTTCCTGCCTGTACTTCCTGAGTGGTGAGATTATGAGCATGTACTTTCATGTTCAACTTGTTTTTTGTTTATTATCTTTGTCTTAGAAACCAAGGATGTTCAAGCCAATGTTTCATTTCTATCTTCGTTTTCAATGACTTGTTATACAATTCTTGATTAATCAGAAACTTCTGTGTTTTGTGTCTGTGAAATAGGATACTCATCACTCCATACAGGATTATTGTCAACAAAGGATTCTGAAATGTATTCTTTTGATATTGAAGCAACTTAAAGACTAAATTAACTTCACAATTATACTTCTCTACTAATATTAATATGCAGAAAAGAGTCCCTTATGTCCAGAAAATGTATATCAAAGTAAATCTTCATTTTTGCACTTTTACTCTTCACATACTTCTAAGATATTTGGTTATTATATACTTAGTAAACCCTTAAGAAAAGAAAGGGTTCATTTCTTCTAAAAATTAAGAGAAAAATGAAATGACTTCTTTCTTGTACAATGTTCATTATTTACCTCAGAAGGAAGAGAAGCATGACTTATACAATAGCATATGTATTTGTTATGAGAAATCCAAAGATATTCACTGAGAAATACACAAAGACATATAGTTACATAAATTAATTAATATCAACACAAGGTTACCTGTGAACAAGTTGGTCTTGTTATCAGGAACAAGCTGACAAGTAGGTAAATAACATTATTCTGAACTTATTAATTAAAGAAAATCTAGTTATTCTGAAAATGGTAGGCATAGGAAAATTATAATCAAATGTATGCACTAGAAAGAAGGGTATGATCCTCACAGAAAATTTTCTTGAGGAACAGTTGTTTAGCTTAAGTGATATAGATTCATGTCTTTGCAAACTATTTTAACTTGATCATGGTCCCACAGATGAATTTTTAGTCACCCTATGGGCTTTGGTGAAATCTGAATACATCTTTTAAACTAAAGCTGTTTTCAAACTCATAAACACAAAATATTCAGAGGCCAATTAAACTGTGTTCAGGTTTATTATTAGTTGCAGTTATTAAACATGAAACAAAGCATTCATGCAAAATTCTCATATCAATAGCCATTTGACATATAAATTTGACTTGGTGATTTCAAGTACCTTCTTCCTCGGCAATTAAAAATAATCAGGATTAAAGGTGATTCATAAAGTTATTTCCTACTTAATGGGAGATAATTTAGGAAAATTTTACTGTCTTTATGCTTTTAACAACTTCTAAAATCACACTGTTATTGTTTTCAAAGAAGTTATAGATTGGATCTCAATTTAATTTATTTAGGGTCACAACATGTTCTTATTTATAACAGAAAATATTGAATATGAACATATTGAATCTGAGTCACTTATTTTTAAAACCAGAAAGTAAAACAGTCACTACAATTTAAGTGGCAACTTCATTAAATAAATTTCTTCCATTATTTTGATTTATGTCAGTGTGTTTAAAATGGAAAATCTTTTTCTCTTAGGTCTTTACTGGTCAAATGTAAAATGGGTGCTGAAATACCTACGCAAATATCAACATTTTATTCTACACTTTAGCATTGTAGCATATCCATCTACTTTCAGCTCTTTCCCCTCTACAGTTGTTCTAAAATACCTGCTGAAGACTCATGGGTGGTAACTTGGGTGAGAATCAGACAGCATTACTAAAAACATTGTCATTAATTTTTATGTACTATCTTTACTTAGTTTGTGCCTCTGTTGAAGGCAGGGAGACGAGCCTCTTCAAGTTACTCCTTGGCACTGCAGCTGTTTCTTATATTGCCAAGGAAGCCCACACTTGAAATGTCTTACATATTGCCAAAACTTCAGCAGAAAGATGTTAATTTCCAGAAATACCATCTGCATATGTTATTCATCATTGTCTCCACTTAGGTAAATAAGGGCTCAGTAGCCCTGCGTACTAGTTTTTAAAAGCAGCTATCCCATTTTTCACTATTACAAAGAAAGTGAATAGTGATTCAATTGCAACTTTTCAAGATTTGTTTTTTCCTTTGATATGTGAATTGTAGTAATTGTATAGTATTTACACAAGAAAATTTTCATACATGTATATAATGTATATTCAGTAAAACTCCTCCCACAATATATCCGAAGATTTCACATCCCTCCCCTAAATTCCCTACAATGTTTTTCTTCCACTCTCATGTCTTATAAAAATACATGGATTTATTTATTAACATAAAATTCAGGAACCACAAATTATTTTAGTCATTTAATATAATCATATTTAGCCTCACATATTTTTTCTGTTCACAACATGCATTCATTCTCTGTGGCTGAAAAAAAAAACTCTTGTATATGTCTACTATATTATATCTTTTCATTCCTCGGTTGGTTTTTCAACTTAAATATTATGAATATTGTTGCATTAAATACTGTTGGTTGTCCTTTGGTCAAAAACAATAGTGGACACATCAACCATTTTGTAGTTTATTTGTTTTTATAGACTGTTCATCAAATAAATGATAAATTTTCTGAAAATGACTTTTGTCGTGATATGTTTTTGCTCTCTTGGCTTTTTGAGGGACTTGCCACCCCGCTCCCAAATGAATCACACATAGAGGCTCACATTAGTTGTGAATGCCTGGTCTTAACTTGACTTGATAATTGTTTTCTTCAATTATCCCAACAACCTTTTGCCTCTGGGCTTTTATCTTTCTCTATTTCTGTATACCATTCTTTCCTTCTTACTCCATGACTGGCTGGGTAGCTGGCCCCTGATATCCCTCTCTCCTTGGTCTCTTGTTGTTCCTTGTTCTAAGTTCTCCTTCTATTTATACTCTCTGCCTGCTGTACCTGCCTATCCTTGCTCCTGCCTCACTATTGGCAATTCATCTCTTTATTAGGACTATTGGGTGTTTTAGACAGGCATAGTAACACAGTTTCACAGAGTTAAAGAAATGCAGCATAAACCAAAGTCACATACCTTTAAATAATATTCCCCCAAAACATTCATAGACAATGTTGTACTTCTTACAATTATATTGATATTTGTCTTTACTTTTTTTCATTCTATATGTAATATAATTTTGTGGGTATTGATGAAGACAGATAAGGATACACAGTAAATATATTCACCAAAGGCAATTTCAGTTGTTCATAAAACCCTCTTCATGTTTTTTTTGAGAAATCAAAAAATAATTTCAATTTCTCCTAAATTTTTATGGGTTTTATAACTGTTCTAGCTAAATTAGGTGACAGTTAAAGAAGTATGTGTCTTTCTAAGACTGGACTCTGAAGTTCTACATAGAATCATCTATATTTTTAAATTATTAGTTTTCAGAAAACTTTTTCATATAACAAATTTTAATCATGTTTTCTCATACAATTTTATCACAATTTCTCAAAAAACCTCCTCTCCTCCCTAACACAGATAATTTTGTGTACATTATTTTTCTTTCCCTTTCTTTCTCCTTAAAAAAAAAGAAACATAAGCAAAGGAAACATAGAAACACATAAATATGAAAGCCAAAATATACAACCAAAAGACCAGTAAAATAGAAAATGCCTAAAAACAGCAAAATAAGATAAAATGTTTACAAAAATACTGTTGAATTTGTTTTGTGTTGGTCAACTATTCCTGGGTATTTGTCTGCCCTGAAGTATGATTATAATATGTAACGTGACATCATTGGAGAAAAACTTATTTTTTCCTTTGCCAGTGGGTATTAAGTACATATAGCTTCTTGGTTAGGGGTAAGAGACAATGTTTACTTCTCCTTGTCAGCTTTAATTTGTCTATTTTTAACCTGTGGGACCCTCTGTAGCTTTAACTTGTGCAGTATTTTTACATGTCACTACAGTCTGTCATTTCATATTTGCACCACTATTATTGTCTTTGGAAGTCACCGTGTCCTTGAAGTCATCTATCCCCTCTTGTTCTTACAATCTTTATTACTTGTCTTTTGTGTAAGCCCCTGAACCTTGCTTGAATAGAGGAATTTAAAGAAAAAAAATTTAGGACTGAATCCTCCAAAACCCTGCACATTGTCTTGTCATGGATCTCAGTGTTCGTTCCTGTCTACTGGAAAAAGAAGTTTCTTTGATGATGCCTGGGTAAGGCACTGATGTATGGAAATAGAAGAATATCATTAAGAGTCAGTTCATTGCTATGTTCCTTACAAAGTACCAATACATAATTTTCCAATAGACTCATGGCTCATCTAGCTAGTTTCATGTTCTTGACCAATTTAGATTATCAGGTATGTGTTCCTTCTAACGGGTTGGGCCTTAATTTCATTAGAATGTGGTCAGTTACTCAAATAATGTTTGTACCATGATTCTAGCAGTATAACTTGCAGGTATATCACTGTTGTAGGTTGCAGCATTTGTAGCTGGGTTGATGGTTGCCTTTCTCTTCTGGTAGTGTAGATTAGTTTCTAGTACCAGGAATGCTAGTGAGTAGGTGTGAAGCTACTAGTTAGGCACCAGATTGACTTCTCTGTGTTCAATGAGATATGTAAGTGTTGTCTTCAAGAATATGTATTTCTATCAATTTGTGGACGGTCACCAATAGCCTCAGCACAAAAGGGTATTAAAATAATTGGCACAGGATGGAAATTTAGAACAATATACCAATAATATAGGAATTTAGATTAATTTAGTATACCTGGTCTGATGTTGAGGTATTTTATCCCTTTGGAGTAGAGTTTTGTGCAAGGTGATGAACATGGATCTATTATCATATTTTATATTCAGCCATCCAGTTTGAACACCACCATTTTTAGAAGATGCTGACTTTTCTTCAGAGCGTATTTTTAGCTTCTTTGATGTGGAAATTTAGTGCTATATGCTTGTCGATAGAACTGTTGTCAGTGTGCTCCATAGATTTGGGTGTGTTTTGTTACTACTGTCTTCTAATTCTGAATGGTGTTTTATTTAATTCTTAATGTATGTCCTGGTTTATTTTTCTTCAGGAGTAAGTTTCTATACTTTCTGCTGTTATTGATTTTCAATTTCAATCCATGGTGATCAGATAGGATATAGGGTGCTATTTTCACATTCTTTTTTTTTTAATTTTATTTATTAAGGATTTCTGCCTCCTCCCCACCACCACCTCCCATTTCCCTCCCCCTCCCCCAATCAAGTCCCCCTCCCTTGTCAGCCCAAAGAGCA
>NC_022026.1:20405464-20405944 GCF_000317375.1 Microtus ochrogaster
GCTTTTTCAGGCCCAGGCCAGCTGATTTTGCTGAGTTCCAAATAGAACATCCCCATTGTCTCAGTGTGTGGGTGCACCCCCCGCGGTCATGCTCTCTCTATATCTGCTCCTGATTTGGACCTTGAGATTTCTGTCCAGTGCTCCAATGTGGGTCTCTATTTCTGTCTCCTTTCATTGCCTGATGAAGGTTAATATTCAGGAGGATGCCTATAAGTTTTTCTTTGGGTTCTCCTTATTTAGGTTCTCTATGATCACTAATTATAGGCACAATGTCCTTTGTGGCTAGAATCCAAATATGATTGAGTACATCCCATGCTCCTCTTTTTGGGTCTGGCTTACATCACTAAGGATAGTGTCTTCTATTTCCATCCATTTGTACGCAAAATTCAAGAAGTCCTTGTTTTTTACTGCTGAGTAATACTCTAATATGTATATATTCCTTAATTTCTTCATTCATTCTTCCATTGAAGGGCATCTAGG
>NC_022026.1:20409808-20420782 GCF_000317375.1 Microtus ochrogaster
CCCGCCGGGGGGCCAAGGTCCCTCTCACCCCTCAGAAGGGTCCCCAGGAATAGGACCCGGCTCCTCCTCTGCCAGGGACACCGCGAACCAAAGGCCCACCTCCTCGATCCAACCTTAGTGGGGCGATCTGCTCTCGGTGTTGCGCGGTCCCTACAGCCTGCCTCTGCCGCCACGCCACTTCCCGCCGCCCATGGCCTGTGTCCGCTGCTGCCACTCTGGTCCCAGCCTGTCCCAGTCAGCCTTGGAGGGTGTCCTCTGGCCGCCTCTGCCACGTCCCTGAAGTACATTTTGTAATAGATTATATGTCTATACTATCTTGCTTCTTGGACCTATTTGCTTGGAATATGTTTTTGTCTTTTTGCCCTGAGGTGATGTTTATTCCTTCTGTTAAGGCATGTTTGTTTGTTTGTTTTTATGAGACAAGAGATGGATCCTGACTTCTAATATGTTTATCTGTCTTTTTATTGGATTATTGAGGTCACTGATGTGAGTTAACAATGAACATTATTTTTTTGGTTTCTTGTCATTTTGTTGTTTGGGTACAGATTTCCTACCCACTTTTATTTACTGTTTTAAGAATATTTTTTTCTTGTGTCTCCTTGGGTGTGAGTCAACTATTCAGACTCAAGTCTTCATTCTAGTGCCTTCAGTAGATATAAATTGGTATATGAAATTGTTTAAATTTGGTTTTACCATAAAGTATTTTTCTTACTTTTTTGGATTGTGCTTGATAATTTTTCTGGGTATAGCAGTCTGGGCTGGTATCTTTGTTCTTCTAGAGTTTGTAGAACATATATTCAGGCCCTTATGGCTTTTAGAATGTTCATTGAAAAGTTAGAAGTTATACTTGTTGGTCTTCCTTTATATGTTATTTGCCTTTTCCCCTAGCAATCTTTAATATCCTTTATTTGTTTTATTCATTTAGTATTTTGATCATAATTTGTTATGGGAAATTTCCTGTCTTGTCTTCCTTATTTGATGTTCTGTGTACTTCTTACAACATCCATCTTTAGGCTGTAAAAAAATTCTATGATTTTTAAATTCATTTTCTGTGCATTTCACCTGCTTTTCTTTTTCTTCCCTTATCATAATTATTCTTTTTGTCTTTTGATAGTGTCCCAGATTTCCTGAATATTTTGTCCCTGGATATTTTGTATTTAACATTTTCTTTGACAGCCCTAATTGTTATTTTCTACCTTGTTTTTAACACCTGATATTTTCTCTTCCATTCCTTGTAATCTCTTATTGAGTATTAACTTTGAAATTTTTTTTTGATATGCTAGATTTTTATTTCCAGTTTTTTTTTTAGTTTGGAATTTTGTTTGTAATTCTATTTCTTTGCTAAATTCTATTCCCATATCTTGAACTGTTTTCATTTTTATACTGTTTGTTATTGTTTCCATAGACTTCACTAAAGCATATATTCATATATTTTTAACTCATTGAACAAATTCATAATAGCCATTTTGTAATCCTTTTCTTGTGCTTCAGCTGTATTTCATTTCTTAGTGCCTACAATAATAGGGTTACTATCTTCTAATGAAAGCATACTGTCTTCGTTGTTAATGTTCTTTGTTTTTGTGCTGGGAGATACACTTCTAGAATTATAATATCTGATATATACTTTGGTGTTTATTGTAGCACAAATTCTAGTTGTTCTTAATAATAAAAACCCAGAGTCAGCTAACAGGGGTGAAAGCTGAAGGGTCAGAGATACAGAACAGTCAGCAGCTATAGACTTCTTACATCTACCAATGTTTATTTCAAATGGATGATACTGTCTCTAAGAATTCTCAGGCTGAATACTGTCTCTCAGAAACCTCAAACTGCATTTATCTCTATGGAACCTGTCACTGCATGCTCAGACTGAATCCTTATACTGCATCACTGAAACCTTCTAACCCTGGGCTTATTTTGTTTGGGAGACATTTATGTAGTAGGAGAGAGTCACTTGTTGGTTCCCGACTGCCCAGCTAGCTTAGGCCCGAAATAATCACATAGAAACTATATTATTTAAATCACTGCTTGGCCCATTAGCTCTAGTTTCTTACTGGATAACCCTTATATATTAATCTAACCTATTTATATTAATCTATATATTACCATGTGGCTATGGCTTACTATGTAAAATTCCCAGCATCTGTCTCCAGTAGCTCCATGACTTCTCTCTTACTCCTCCTTCCTCCTCCCATACCATAGTCCAAGCCAGTTCTTTATTCATTCACAGATAAAAGCAACACATAGACAGAAGGACCTCCCATACCACTTTTAAATTTAAATTATTTGCCTGCTCTTAATTTAATTTTGTTATGTGGTACCTATCCAGAAAATTGACCATTCCTTTTACATTTTCCAATTCTGTGGAGTACAAGTTTTTGAAATATGAGCAAATGATTTTCTGGATTTTTGCAGTGTCTGTTGTTGTGTTCCCCTTTTCATTTCTTATTTTGTTAATTTGGATATTTTCTCTGTAACTTTTGTTTGTTTGTATAAAAGTTTGTCGATTCTGTTGATTTCTTAAAGAACCAAGTCTTTGTTTCATTGATTCTTTGCAATATTCTCTTTTATTTTATTGATTTCAGGCCTCAATTTTATTATTCCCTGTTTTCAGCTCCTACTAGGAGAGCTTGCCTAATTATGTTCTAGAATATTCAGGGTTGCTGTCAAGTCACTAGTGTGAGTTTTTTCCCAATTCTTTTTGTAGGCACTTAGTCCTATGAGCTTTCTTCTTATCATTGCTTTCAATGATAAGAAGATTCAGTAGAGCAGTTTTTTTATTTTCCATAGGTTTGTAACTTTACTGTAATTTGTGCTGTTGTTTTATTCTAACTTTAAGCCACAGTGATCTGATAAGATACAGGAGGTTAATCCAATCTCTCTCTCTCTCTCTCTCTCTCTCTCTCTCTCTCTCTCTTTCTCTCTCTCTCTCTTTATTTATTTCTTCCTGATATTTCAAAACAGGATCTCTCCGTAGCTTTTGGGCCTGTCCTGAAACTAACTCTTGTAGACCAAGCTGACCTCAAACACATAGGTTTGTCTCTGCCTCCCAAGTCCCAGCGTTAAAGTCATGTGTCACCACCACCCTGTGGTTAATCCAAATTTTTTGGACCTGCTGTGATTTGCTATGTGACTGAGTATAAGTTCAATTTTCGAGAAGTTTCCATGAGGTGCTGAAAAAAAGGTATATTCTTTTGTGTTTGGGTGGGATGTTATACAGTTGTTTGTTCAGTCCATTTGAGTCATATCTGTTAGTTCCCTGTTAAGTTTCTGTCTGGCTGACCTGTGTATTGGTGATAGCGAGGTGTCAAATTCTCCCACTTTTAATATTTGGTATTTTGATGTATGATTTAAGCTTTAGTAATATTTCTTTTACAAATGTGGTTGTCATTGTATTTGGGGCATAAATTTTCCTGTGAAGAATATGAAATGTCCTTCTCCATCTCTTTGACAATTTTACTTTGATGTGTAATTTGTTAGATATTAGGGTAGTTTCACCCAGTTGTTTCTTAGGTCCATTTTATAGGAATATGATTTCAAAACCCTTTCTTGTCAGTTAATGTCTATCACTGAAGTTTTGTTTCTAATATACAGCAGAAGAACAACTCCTGTTTTCATATCTGTTCTGTTAGCCTGTGTCTTTTTATAGGTAAATTTTATTGATATAAAAGGATGTTTGACCAGAGATTGTTAATTAATGTTACTTTTGGTTTTGTTGATGGTGGAGGTAGTGTGTGTGTGTTTCCCTTCTTTGGAATTTGCTGGTCGGTTGCCTGTGTTTTCATGGCTACAGCTAACTTCTTTGGAATGGAATTTTCTTTTAAAATTTTCTGTAGTGCTGCATTTGTGGATAGGTATTATTTAAATTAGTTTTTTTCATGGAATATCTGTTTTGTCGTAGAATTTCTTGTTTTGAAAATCTATGGTGATTGAAAATTTTATTGGGTATAGTAGTCTGGACTAGCTTCTGTGGTCTCAGTATCTGCATAAGGTCTTTTCAGGTCTATCTGGTTTTCCAAATCTTTACAGAGAAGGTGGGTGCTATTCTGATAGGTCTTCCTTTATATGTTACTTGGTCTTTTTCCTTTGAATCTGTTAATATTCTTTTTTATTCTGTATGTTTAGTGTTTTGATTATTATTTGGCTAGAGGAATTTTTTTTGGTCCAGTCAATTTGGTGTTCTGTAAGCTTCTTATAAATTCATAGGCACATTCTTACTTACTTTGAAAATTTTTCTTATTTGAATTTAATGAATAAATTTTCTGTGCCTTTGAGCTGATAGTCTTCCCCTTCTTCTCTCCCTATTATTCTTAGTTGGTGTGGGAGTGTCATCTATCTGTTGCTTTCATTGGTTAGTTAATAAAGAAACTGCTTGGCCTTTGATAGGCCAGCCCTTAGGTGGGTGGAGCAGAGAGAACAGAATGCTGGGAGAAAGAAAGTTGAGTGAGGGCAGTTGCCATAGCTCTCCTCTCCGAGACGGATGCAGGTTAAGAATATTCCTGGTAAGATACCACCTTGTGGTGCTACACAAATTATTAAATATGGGTTAAAGCAAGATGTGAGAATTAGCCAATAAGAGGCTAGAACTAATGGGCCAGGCACACAAAGGAATACAATTTGTGTGTTGTTATTTTTGGTAAAGCTAGGCAGGTGGCGGGACTCAGCCCGCCACTCCCTACTACAGCGTGACACCCAATGTGGTAATGAACTCCACGTAAAACCTGAGAGAGAGCTTAATTTTAAACACACGCACACACAAAAATCAGAGTTTAAAACAGCCTTTTGCTATTTGCTAGGGCGTGCTCTAGAGAGATTTCCTGATTCAGCAACAACGGCAGAAAAAGACTGCATCATTTTAAAGCACAGCTTCCTGGGGCTGTGTAGCCAGTGCAAACTCTGGCTTTAAAGCATTTCAATGGCTTTTATGAGACTGGATGTTTGTGTTCCTGCTCGGGATTGGGAAGAATACTCTGAGACCATGCCTGTGCTCGCAGCCTGGGCAGACTTTGGGATCAGGCTTAGGCAGGTGGGAGAGCATGGCGGATTTCTGACACCATACAGAGAGATGTTTGCAGGCTGCACGGTGTTCTGTGTGTCATATTTGGCTGTAACTTGGATGAAATGAGTTTCTGTGCTGCACGCTAAGTCTCAGAATTAAACTGCTGAATGCAGCTCCAATGTGGACTTGCTGTGTGCCTGGAACTGCATGCAGTTCAGGGGCACCAAATGGATTTGAGGCAGGAGCAGCTGCTCCATGCTGAACTGCACTGACCTCAGGCAGGAACAATCGTAATTACCATAACAAGAGCGCAGTTAAGGTTTAGACTGGCAGTAAACAGGCAGTACCATATTACATCTACATGGTGCAACTTAAGTTTTTAAGAACTGCTTAACATTTTAAGAAATGCTCCTGGATAGTAAAAAAAAAAAAATTACAGATTCGCAATAGGACAGATTGAATCATAAAAGACTTAAATGGGACCCTGTGGATTGCTTCTATCCCAATATGGTATGATAGACCACGCCCTCCTGAAAGGTTGCTGTGAACACCTTCAGAAAATTGCTTCACTCAACTGCCAACTGAGATGTACCTAGCACACAGGTTACACAATGAAATATCTGATTAACATGCCCTCATTCAGCAGGAAGCAGTTTGAAGATAAAAAACTACACCCATGTTTCCAAATATTGTTTATAAATGTTATTTTACATTTAAAGGGGGAAATGATATAGACATGAATAATTTGCATTGGTATGTATTTTAAAGTCAATTTTGTTATATGTATATACATTTCTGATCTTGATTAAAGTATTGTGTTGTGTAGTTCATTTAAAAATTTAATGTATAATTAGGAAATATAGGTTGCTAATTGATAATCATTGATAATAGTAAAGCTTGTAGTCATGTTAGATTTTCTAGATATATAGAGATATATTTTAATTCGATAGACATTCTACATATCTTTAGAATATGGCATTTAATGTTTAATAACTTGGGGCTTTTCATGACAATGAGACACGTCTGCTCCTGGCAGCACCAATCTACTTCAAGGGGAACATGGGCATTGAAGAGGCTTTTTATGGAGTTGGTTAGCCATTTGGACAAGAAATTGCTCTTGCCTAGACTGTAGCATAAACTGAACACAGAGAACCCTCAGAGAGAGGACTGCTGAACTTGCCTAAAGGTGAGATGATCTTTCGGGGTTCTTGATTCATGAAAGAGTCTGTGAGACATTCTGCAGGACAAAGCAGAAAATGACTGAACTGTCTTTGGAATTTCCTGCTTGATGAAAATGTCTGCTGGATACTATGGGCCTGAAGGCTGAAGATGGATGCCCCAACGGTACAAAACAACTTTGGATGATTGTCCAGGCAGTGAGATGTCTCTGTCACTTCTAGAGTTTTGGAAGTTTCTTACTTGTTTAATTAGGTAATAATATATCCTTCTAGAGTCTTTGATGGAGTTGAAGAATGGTTAGTTATAGTTTTCTTTAGTTATGATAAAAGATAAAATAGATATAAATATTGAGACTGTAATTCTTACTTGATAACTGTTTTGTTTTATGTAATTTTACTATGTTAAAGTTAAAGCCATCTTTTTTGTGTAAACAGAAAAAGGGGAAATGATGTGGGAGTATCATCTACCTGCTGCTTTTATTGGTTAGTTAATAAAGAAACTGCTTGGCCTTTGATAGGCCAGCCCTTATGTGGGTGGGGTAGAGAGAACAGAATGCTGGGAGAAAGAAAGTTGAGTGAGGGCAGTCGCCATAGCTCTCCTCTCTGAGATGGATGCAGGTTAAGAATATTCCTGGTAAGATACCACCTCATGGTGCTACACAGATTATTAAATATGGGTTAAAGCAAGATGTGAGAATTAGCCAGTAAGAGGCTAGAACTAATAGGCCAGGCAGTGTCTAAAAGAATACAGTTTCTGTGTAATTATTTCGGGGCATAAACTAGCCATGCAGGTGGCCAGGAGCAGGAACACAGCCAGCTGTTCCATCAACACTTAGGTTTAAACTTTTTATAGCATACCAGATTTCCTGGGTGTTTTATGTTAAGATTTTGTTGGATTTAATATTTTCTTCGACAGGTGAATCTACTTCCTCTATTATATCTTCAATGCCTGAGATTTTTCTCTATCTCTTGTATTCTGTTGGTGATGCTTACATCTACAGTTTCTGTTCATTTATCCATATTTTTCATTTACAAAATTCCCTCAGTTTGTTTTCTTTCTTTTTGCCTCTATTTCAATTTTCAAGTCTTGAACTATTTCCTTCACCTGTTTGATTGCTTTAATCATGGCTTTAAAATGGGTTTTATTGATTTGTTCCAATTTTTGTTAGTCTATTCCTTGTTTTCTTTAAGGGAATTTTTTTATTTTCTCTCTAAGGGCCCCTATAATCTTCATAAAGTTATTTCTAAGGATTTTTTTCTGCTTCATCTGCATTGGGATGTTGAGCTCTTGCTGCTGTAGAATCACTAGATTCTGGTGGATTCATACTGCTCTTAATATTTGTTGAATGTATTCTTATACTGCCATCTACTCATCTGGGTTTAGGGTTATAAGTTCAGGTGGTGCCTTTTCCTACAATTTGTGTAGATGATGTTTGTGCCTCTGCACTGCTCTTCCTCCAATATGTACAGGAAGTGTCTGTGCCTTTGGGAAACTCTGATGCCTCAGGGAATGTTTTGAGGGGGGATTATGGGTTCTGTGTGTGGTGGAAGTGAAGGTGGGACTTGTATGTTACAGGGTCCAATGATTGGCAGAGGTGGTAGAGTGGTCAACCCACAAGAGTCCTACCTGTTGACTGTCTGTTTGGGATGTAATGCATGGGGGATAATCATGAGATATGCCCCAATTTTTAGGGCTTAGGAACCTTGTCTGTCCAATCTTGAGATCAGTCACTGACCTCATCCAATGAGTGCTATTGGAGCCTGTGCCTCTTGTGCCACTGATGTCATGGGGGTTGTTTGTCTGGTAGGGAGAGTATGCTGACTTTCATTTGTTTGGGGGGGCAGAGTGGGATTTGTAGCTTACAGGATCCATTTGATGGTGGGGTCATAGAGTCGTCTGCCTACAGGAGTCTTACTTGCTGACTTGTTGCTGGTGCTGTGATGGGTAGGAGAAGGACACAATATCTGTGATGCTTTAACATCAAATAAGGTTTAATAAGATTGAGATGCATTTTTCTAAGGAGAAACAAGTAGATAGCTGTGTTTACTACTTGACTCGATGTTGAGAAGGAACAGGGCAAGATTCATATGTCTATGGGAATCATAATATATGACCTCTTTTTGAACTGGTAAAGTCCATCTAGAAAATGGTAGAGTTCCACAGTATGTGAGAAAACATTCCATATTTCAATATCAGACTAATCATTGAAAACTCTTATTTTGTATAATGTTAATGAGCAAGTTCATTTTAAAAAGAGAAATTATTATTTACATGGGCAATGCACTGCAAAGATGCAAATATATATTTCTATGTTGATAGCAAGGGAAAAGACAGCTATTAAAATATGCCTTGTGAGAGACTTGAAGAAGATAATCTATGTAACTTGTATTTAAGTTAGAAAAGAACAGGAGAGTTCTTGTTTTCCATTTTGTTGGGATAATAAAGCATGCCGCATGGGAATCAACACCCAGAAATCAACAGACCTCTTTGCAGTTCAGGGATAAACTTCAAAAGGAAAGATGTCCTTCCAGGGAATAACTTAAAACTTCCTCCAGTTCAGATGCATTGGTCTTTAATTTGAATACAAAAGACATTTGCAGAACTGAAAACGTCTCATCTCCAGCATTTATACAGATTGTATAATTAGCAATTAAGAACTGAAACATTTAGGGCACTACTAATATATACACTTTGAATGATGAGGATTCTGCAGTTTCTGACACAGAAACTGAAACCTTTGAAATTCCAGGATTGCCTCAGATTGAAGCACTCCAAACTGTGATATGGACAGAAATCTACATATCCAAGAAGAATCCAGAGATGTAGGTCCACAGTATTCCTTGTTGTACAATGCCTAACCAGAACCATTCTAGACAAGAAATTTCTGTGCTACATAGTAGTTTTGGATTCTGTTCTTTACCTTTTCCACACCATCTTAAAACAAAATCAAACAAGTAACAATAAAATAACTCCATCTTTCTGGGCCTATGGAGATGGCTCAGTGGTAAACATGTTTGCTGTATAAGCATGTGAACCTGATGATGGAGGAAGGTCATTGGTTAAAAAATAAAGAAACTGCTTGGCCCTCATAGGTTAAAACATAGGTGGGTGAAGTAAACAGAATGCTGGGAGGAAGAGAAATGAGGTAAGATGCCTCAGACAGAGGCCATGCTCTCCTCTCCCGGGCAGATGCTATGAAGCAAGCCGCCAGGTCAGACATGCTGAATCTTTCCTGGTAAGACTGGTGCTACACAGATTACTAAAAATGGGTTAGGCAAAATATGAGAATTAGCCCATAAGAGGCTAGAGCTAGTGGGCCAAGCAGTGTTTAAATGAATACAGTTTGCATGTTGTTATTTCTGGATATAAGCTAGCCAGGCGACCAGGAGCTGGAGCAGCAGGAACACAGCCCGCAGCTCTTACTACAACCTGAGATTTGACTTCCATATAAATACTGAAGCTGAGTGTAGTAGTGTTAAACTATAACCCCAACAAGGGAGGGGATACATAGATACTGTTGATTGTTGTCAATGTAGGCCTTTTAATCTATGAGTTTCAGGTTCAGTGAGAGACCCTGTTCTAAAAATTTTAAGGTAGGGAGCAATAAAGAAGGCTACTCAGTTTTGACCACACATTGGACTCTACACATATTCACAGGGATAAAGTTATTCATATGTGTTTACAGGCAAACAAATGTATCAGAATCTCTCTCTGTGTGTGTCTCTCTCTCATCGATTTTCTGGTATATTGTCAATAGTCTAGGGAAAGGTGGAAACAACCATGAATGGCTTAGTAAACCATAAATGAGTGTAATGAATATGTAAGACTCAAGTCTTACTTCTTCCTACACAAAAATAATGCTGAGTCCTTCTTGATATCAGACAATCAAAAGCATTTGTGATTCACAGAATTAAAAAAATATAAAGATAATGCATGTGGTGGCATATACCTTAATTCCCATACTTGGCAGAGAGAAGCAAATGGAACTGTGTGGGTTCAAGGATGTGGAGGCCAAAAAAATGAAGGCACATTTTCAACTTGTCTGATGATCAGAGAAGGCAGGACTGCATGTCCTAACTCAGAAGGTGATTGATTGGTTCTTTTGAAATCAAGATAGCTTAATGCCATCCTGACAGGTAGCCAAGATATGCAAATGTACTTCTGTTTCTTATTTTGAAACTATGGCATGCCAACATGGAAAACTAAATCCATGTAAAATCTGAGAAAGCTTAAAAAGAAACACTAGATTTCCAAAGTGGTTGCACAAGTTTGCATTCCCACCAGCAATGGATAAGTATACCCCTTTCTCCACAGCCTCTCCAGCAAAGGCTATCATTGGTGTTTTTTATTTTAGCCATTCTGACAGGTATAAAATGGTATCTCAGAGTTATTTTGATTTGCATTTCCCTGATCACTAAGGAGGTTGAACATAACCTTAAGTGTCTTCTGGCCTTTTGAATCTCTTCTGTTGAGAATTCTCTGTTCAGTTCAGTGCCCCATTTCTAATGGGGTTAATTAGCATTTTAAAGTCGAGTTTCTTGAGTTCTTTATATATTTAGGAGATCAGACCTTTGTCTGTTGCGGGGTTGGTAAAGATCTTCTCCCAGTCAGCAGGTTGCCTTTTTATCTTAGTGACAGTGTTACTTGCTTTACAGAAGCTTCTCAATTTCAGGAGGTCCCATTTATTCAATGTTTCCCTTAATGTCTGTGCTGCTGGGGTTATACATAGGAAGCAGTCTCCTGTGCCCATATTTTGTAGAGTACTTCCCACTTTCTCTTCTATCAGGTTCAGTGTGTTC
>NC_022026.1:20421310-20424586 GCF_000317375.1 Microtus ochrogaster
CTTCCTTGGTTAGAGTTACCCCAAGATATTTTATGCTGTCAGTGGCTATCATGAAAGGTGATGCTTCACTTATTTCCCTCTCTGCTTCTTTATCCTTTGTGTATAGGAGCTTTCTCAGGGAATTCAGGATCAACCTGCCCCAGGACCAAGTAATATACCCAAGAGATGCCCTGTCATATTACAGAAGCATTTGTTCAACTATATTCATAGCAGCATTATTTGTAATAGCCAGAACCTGAAAACAACCTACATGCCCTTCAATGGAAGAATGGATGAAGAAAGTGTAGAATATATACATATTAGAGTACTAATCAGCGGTAAAAAACAATGACATCTTGAATTTTGCATGCAAATGGATGGAAATAGAAAATACTATACTGAATGAGGTAACCCAGACCCAAAAAGATGAACATTGAATGTAGTCACTTATTATTGTTTTCTAGCCATAAATAAAGGACATTGAGCCTATAATTCATGATCCTAGAGAAGCTAAATAAGAAGATGAACCCCCCCCAAAAAAACATATAGTTATCCTCCTGGATATTAGAAGTAGACAAGATTGCTTGGCAAAAATTGGGAACTTGAGTGTGGGTTGGGATGGGGGTAAAAGGAAATGGGGAGAGAAAAGTTAGAAGGGGAGGATGGGGAGAGCTTTGGGGAATGGGATGTTTGGGATAAAGGAAGGATGGATACGGGAGCAGTTAAGTATATATCCTAATTAAGGGAGCTATATTAGAGTTGGCAAGAGACTTGACTCTAGAGGGGTTCCCAGGTGTTCAGGGAGATGTCCCCAGCTAGTTCCTTCGGCAGCTGAGGATAGGGAACCTGAAATGGCCCTATCCTATAGTCACACTGATGAATATCTTGCATATTACCATAGAACCTTCATCTGGTGATGGATAGAGATAGAGACAGAGACCCACATTGGAGCACTGGACTGAGCTCCCAAGGTCCAAATGAGCAGCAGAAGGTGGGAGAACATGAGCAAGGAAATCAGGACTGCGAGGGGTGCACCTACCCACTGAGATGGTGGGGCTGATCTATTGGGAGCTCACCAAGGCCAACTGGACTGGGACTGAAAATCATGGAATAAACCAGACTCTCTGAACATGGCGGACAATGAGAGCTGATGAGAAGCCAAGGACAATGGCACTGGGTTTTGATCCTACTGCATGTACTGTCTTTGTGAGAGTCTAGCCTGTTTGGATGCTCACCTTCCTAGACCTGGATGGAGGGGGGATGACCTTGGACTTCCCACAGGACAGGGAACCCTGATTGCTCTTTGGACTGGAGAGGGAGGGAGAGAGGAGTGGAGTGGGGGGATGGGGAGGGAAAATGGAGGAGGGAAGGAGGTGGAAATTTTTAATTAAAAAAAAAAACCCTAGTGCCAAAAGAACAGAGTTAACCATGGTTTGGTAGGAGCATTTTCTTGGAGAAACTCTGATAGCTAGAAGCAAGCAGAGGCATGGCTTCTTTAAGAGATGTTTTCCTGACTCAGCAGTAGCAGGAAAAAATTCCATGCCATTTGGAAATGCTGGCTTTCTGATCTGTGCTGACAGCAGAAACTCTAACGAGGTCTGGCTGTCAAGCATTTAAATTGGTTTTGTGAGTAGAGTGCTACAACTTCTTAATGGCTAAAAAAGGATCAGCTGCATATTTGGAACTGGGGTAATGTGCATGGCTTGCAGAGGTTGTGAATCTGTTCCACCATGTTGGACTGGGCAGAGCAAGCAGGCATGGTCATAAGAAGGGCTTAGCATCTTAACTAGCACTCCTGGACAGTAAAAAATTTACAGATGGACAATAAGACAGATTCAGACATAAAAGACCTCTAAATGAGACACAGTGTTTAAAAAATGTGTGTAGGCTTGGGATAGAGTACAAAAAGAGAAAAGAGACAGTAAATGTAATATAAAAGAGTACAGACAGTAATATATTAAAGAAGTAATGATAATAAAATAGATATTAAACTTTTAGAAAAAGTAAAATAAGCCATATGAAAATAGAATGTACACAGAGATTCTGGATTATTATTATTGTGTTTTATTTGAATTTTTTTGACTGCAGAGAGCCATTTGATTCTGGGGATCACTAAGATAAACCAACATGTATACTTTAAAGGTATCTTGATTTCAAAATATGCAACTAAGCATATGTTGCTTTGGAAGAAAGTTTCTTCTTTTTTTTTCCATGGAGAATGAGAATCTATGGAATCAATCAAGACCCTCTGAAAAAAATGTCTTGAACACCCCTCAGTGTAGGGGTAGCCTCAGCAAATCACCTTGCTTGTATTGTGGCGTCCACTGAGGATATCTTTTTACTAATAAATATTGCTTTCCCCTTTGCTTTCCTGTTCTTGCAGAAACCTCGGGTTCTATAAGTTTTTTCCTCATTAAAGCTAAATATTTTATTATATATATTTTATTATAATTTCTGTCTGCCTTCATTTATGTTGCTACACCTCAAAAAATTACTTCACCCAATAAATAGCAGAAAGCAGTTTAGACAGAACTACACCCATATTCTCAAATATGTTCTATAAATGTTTATTTATAAAGGGGATATGCTATAGAGATTTGCATGGATCTTCGTTTATTGATACAAATTTAAGGTCAATTTTTGCCATATATAAATTTCTGTTCTTGATTTAAGTAATATATTTGGGGAGCTCATTTAAAAATGTAAAGTATAATTAAGAAATATAGTTAATAGATAATTATCTATAATAGTCAAACTTGCACTTGTGTTACTTAGACTTTCTAGATTTACAGAATTGTATTTTAGATGGATAGGCATTCCTCAAATCTTTCAAAGACTATAGAATATGTCACTTAAAAATGTTTAAAAACTTAAGAATTTCAATGACAATGAGACAGATCTGCTCATGTCAGCACCAATCTACTTCAAAAGAAAGATGGTCATTGAAGAGGCTCCTTATGGAGTTGATTAGCCATTTGGGCAAGAACCTGGTTTTGCCTGGACTGCTTGATGAACTGGGCATGCACTGCCCACAGAGAAATGACTGCTGAACTTTTCTAAAGGTGAGTTTGCCTTCAGGGTTCCTGCTTCATGAAAGAGTCTGCTAGACATTCTGCAGGACCCAGCAAAAATGTTCCTGATAAACTGCCAATATAGGCAAAACTAACTGTCTTTGAGATTTTCATCTTCATATGAACCTGTAGCTACTATGTACCTGTAGGCTGAAGATGGATACCCCAATGGTACAGAAAATCTTTGGGTGACTGTCCAGGCAGTGAGATATCTCTGTCAATTCTA
>NC_022026.1:20425261-20427867 GCF_000317375.1 Microtus ochrogaster
TCACCTAGGAGAAGGTGGTCTTCAGCATATGATCTAGACCACCTTCGCTACCTAGACAACAGAATGGTAATAATTTGATGTCTCAGAGTGATAAAGTCATTGACTATGCAGTGTTGTTATCTTTTGATACCATGTTAGTAAAATCTTTTTTTTTTTACCTTTTCCTCCATTTATGTTGGGTATAAAAGCTTTGAAAAAATAAAGAAAGGTGAATTTCAGGATTTCAGTCATGGAAATGCACTCCTAATATTTTCTATGTTTCCTGTCTTTTTATTTTTATGTGTCTTCATATTCTTTATCTATATGTCTTCTATTCCTATGTCCCTAGCTTGGTAAGCAGTATTTTTGTTGAGAATGGTCCTTGACACAAGGCCAGCCTGGTATACAGAGTGATTTCAAGGACAGTCAGGGCTACACAATGAAAACCTGTCTTGAAAAAAAAAAAGAAAATTAATAAAAAATAATGAAATGTTAAAAAGGAAATATTTCCTCTTGGTTTCTCTTTTCTTAGCTTCAAATAAAAGGATTTCAACAAAACAGTACAATATGGAAATTAAAAAAATAATCAACAGCTCAATACAGGTGAACAACAGGGATTCCAATTATTTAGACACAGAGCAAGAGTAACTGAAGTGTCAAACTTAGAAGGCTAAATCATAAGCCATTTGGAGATGTACAGTCATCTACTAGCGAGAAGCACAGGTACCACAATCATAGCCAGCAATCCACTTAGTTATTTTCCCATTTATGGGGAAAAACCCTACAAAAGCAATCTAAGGAAGGATTTTTTTTTTATTCAGAGCATCAATAAACTTTCCATCCTTGTGTATGTCATGGAAGCAGAAACAATAACTGGACTGGCTATCTATTGTATGGTAACAAGCAAGAAATAGAGAGAGTTAAATGCTGATGTAAATCTCTCAAGCTTTTTATTCAGCTAAAGACAGAAGCTCATGTGATTAGGGCATCATATCTAGGCATAGGTCTTCCACTTGAATTTACAAACTCTCACAAAGACATGCCTAGAGGTTTCTTTCATAGGTGACACTTTGTCTAACTATAGTGAAAATCACTCATAGATTTTAGAGCAAGAAATCCCCCCATTTTCATTAGCTATGAGACTGAAGAAGTTAAGTATCTCGGGAGAGAAAGGAGAGGAGTTTCATGAAAGCATTTTTCTTAAATATCTGCTCATCTATACAAAGGTCCAATTCTTTACAGTCCTCCAGCTTCTCACAGCCCCAAACAATGTAAAACCTAGAGATTCTTATAGTGTTCCCAAGAAAGTTCTGTGACTGGGCAGCTATGTGACCAGCAATGTGTCTGTTGCTTTATTCTCACCTTTATTTTGTTATCAAAACACCGCTTGTTTATTTGAAGTCTAATATTTTTTTTATATTAGCTTAAGATGTTACATTCATTTCTGATACACAATATTTGTTTAATAATGCAAAGATGTGCTGCATTCTTTAATGTTCTATTTCTTTAATTCTGTAAAGCTGTATTATTTTGGTCATCTAAAAAATAGGAAAAAAAATAACTTCCAGGGAAAAAAAGAGAAGAGGGCTAAGTGGAAAAGAAAAAGACAATCAAGGAGAAAATAGAGAAGAGGGCTAAGTGGAAAGAAAGAGGAAGATGTTCTGAGCAAGCCACTCCACCACATAGCTAGTCACAGAGTAAAAAGGAAAGAAATAAAGCATACAGAAAGGTTAAACAACCAGAGGCAAAATATGGTTAAGAAGAGATAAGATAATTTAAGTTAGAAAAGCTGGCTAGAAACAAGTTAAGCTAAGACCAGGTTAGAATAAGTCTCTTGTGTATTTATTTGGGAGTGGGTCCTATAGAGAAAAAAAAACAACTAGACATGGCCTCTTTTCCATTAACTATTTTTAAAAACATTAAATATATATGTGTGTGTGTGTGTAAATATATTCCTAAATAAAAAAAGCCAAACCTGCTAAATGGGTATACTGTTACATGAATGATTTAGAGCTGACCATTTGGTATAGGAAAATGAATCCAATCAATATGCTCTTCCCTGGGAAAGACTATCTTGCTCTTTGAATTCCTTAGTTGTCTGTAGTTCTTTGTTGAGGACTGAAGACTCCTGGGTTTTCCTTTATCATGTCCATGACTTTTGTCCTTGTTCAGCTAATGTTTGGTAAGTCACGTTGGTGAGGCACAATAACAGAAATCTCCCCATTTCACTTCTTGCTTTTTGGAAACTTTCAGGCTCATATCCTGTAATGATCCTTGAACCTTAGTTGTGAGAGTTGTTTTGTAGATGTATTCCTTGAGAGTTGTTTCCACATGTCTTCATTATGATTAGTTGTGTATTTCAATCATGGTATTCATGAGGCGATTTGTTTACGAGCTACCTAACCAGCACAGAGATCTGATCTCGGCACCAGGAAAGCCATCATTGGGATGAGTTTTGGACCAGCGGCAGCAGCCCGAGACAGGGAAATCAGACTTTCCTCATCCTCCCTATACTTCCTGGGCTTCCTGCTGGGCCTATAATCCCAACATACTGCCTCTCTCTTCCTATCCCACCAAGCTTGCATCCAGAACCCTCCCCCCTTCTGCCTTCCTTCCCTCTTCGAGGC
>NC_022026.1:20429233-20429662 GCF_000317375.1 Microtus ochrogaster
CAACTCAAAGAAGGGAAACACACAAACTCTACTACTAAAAAAGTTACTAGAGTTAACAACCACTGGTCATTAATATCACTTAATGTCTCCTACAAAAAGACACAGGCTAAGAGATTGGATAAGAAAACAGGATCCAAAATTCTGCTGTTTACAAGAAACATACCTCAACCACAAAGACAGACACCTACTCAGAGTAAACAGCTGGAAAAAGGCTTATCAAGCAAATGGACCTAAGAAACAATCAGGTGTGGCTGTACTACTTTCTAACAAAGTTGACTTCAAACTTAAATCAATCAAAAGAGATGGAGAGGGACATTTTATACTCATAACAGGAACAATTCAACAGGATGAAGTCTCAATCCTGAATATCTGTTCCCCTAATATAAAAGCACACACGTACGTAAAAGAAACATTACTAAAACTCAAGGC